>NC_056745.1:513514203-513814203 GCF_019279795.1 Protopterus annectens
CAAACTTTGATATCTGCACATGTGTCAAACATACAGGCACAATTATTTTACCATGTTAGAACCAGCAATACTGTCTTCAAAATGAGATATTACTTGGCACATTCAGATGCTCCCTTGCAAAGTTATTTACCAAAAAATGAAAAAAAAATCATAATTTCCATAACAGTTATTTGCCAAGCTCAGAGAAATTAATTTTACACAACACATTTCATAATAGTGTTTTACTTACTATACTGGTCTGACTTGGTGGGTGTTTTCCATTCTTCTCACAATCATGCATGGCTCTCCTCACGCCATTGTGGAGGTTGGTCAAGAAGAACGCAGTGCCTTCCTCAGTTAGGTGAATGCCATCACTTCTGAACCAGTGAACATCTTCCCTTCCAGTGACTCTCAGAACAGCAGAAGACAGTCCTATCTTATCTGAAATAAAGCATGGGTAGACACTGACAAGGGTGTCCAGCCAGGGCACATGTAAAGAGAAAAAGCAGGGTAAGGACCGCCGCTCCACTAATATGCCAAGGACAGGCATGAGGCTCCAGATGTTGGTTATCTGTAGCGTCCCATAGCTGTGCCGGCTGCCCACTCAGACTGCTGATACCACTATGGTCTCATGACCTCCTTCAGTGTCAGCAGCCTGCCTTACCTCTGCCTTTTCTCTTTACATGTGCCCATTCAGCAATGGACCTAAGGGATGAGGGACTGAAGTAACTCACTAATTGCTGTCCTGACCTTCATACATTTACTACTCTCACCTACATACGCTGACTACACCTGAAGGCAGGGAGACTGAGGGGAGAGCTACATCAAGGCAACATGTCAAAAGACCAAGACTGACCCAGGCTGTGTCTTTTTGCATGTTTTTGCATTACATCACAGTGGCACACCCAAGCCCATGCTTACCGAGGACAGCAGCACTATGGGACTGTGCTGTAGAGTCTCCAGGTTCCCAACTGCGATCCCAGTGGATGACAAGATCTATGCTGGCTGGGTATGCCCCCTGTGATGCACCCAGCAACACAATATTCGGTGATGGGACAGCGTAAGGTTTTTGGCTGCTCCCTTTCCAGTGAGTCCCAGAACAGCAGAAGACAGTCTTACCTTATCTGAAATAAAACATGGGTGGACACTGACAAGGGTGCACAGCCAGGGCACATGTAAAGAGAAAAAGCAGGGTAAGGACCGCCGCTCCACTAATATGCCAAGGACAGGCATGGGGCTCCAGATGTTGGTTATCTGTAGTGTCCCATAGCTGTGCCGGCTGCCCACTCAGACTGCTGATACCACTATGGTCTCATGACCTCCTTCAGTGTCAGCAGCCTGCCTTACCTCTGCCATTTCTCTTTACATATGCCCATTTAGCAATGGACCTAAGGGATGAGGGACTGAAGTAACTCACTAATTGCTGTCCTGACCTTCATACATTTACTACTCTCACCTACATACGCTGACTACACCTGAAGGCAGGGAGACTGAGGGGAGAGCTACATCAAGGCAGCATGTCAAAAGACCAAGACTGACCCAGGCTGTGTCTTTTTGCATTTTTGCATTACACATGTAATATACCTGCACAGAAGCACGTGAAAAGCAATGCACGTATTTCTTATATATATATATATATATATATATATATATATATATATATATATGTATATATGTGTATGTATATGTATATGTATATATATATGTATATGTATATATATATATATATATATATATATATATATATGTATATGTATATATGTATATATATATATATATATATATATATATATATATATATATATATATATATATATATATATGTATATGTATATATATATGTATATGTATATATATATGTATATATATATATATGTATATATATATATATATATATATATATATATATATATATATATGTACATATATATATATATATATATATATATATATATATATATATATATATATATATATATATATATATATATATGTGTATATATATATATATATACATATATATATATATATGTATATATATATACATATATATATATGTATATATATATATATATATACATATATATATATATATATATATATATGTCCCCAGCTACTTTACACCCTGGGTAACTCACCAAACAGATATGCAAATAGTCTAACAGGTGATATATGCCTCTGGTATCTCACCCACAAAAGGAGGTATCAATATATTTAATGCTAAATAAAAGATCAAGACTATAATCAGTAACTCAACAGAATGACTTCATAGTTCGAAAGCACAGGAAATATTTTACCACAGCAGTGCAGAATAGTCGCAAAGAAATATAACATATGAGTTTGGATATTGTCATTGCCTAAACAATTTATGATTTTCTGTCAAATGAGAGGATGCAAGGCAGTCAATAATATATATATATATATATATATATATATATATATATATATATATATTCAAATTCTTCATGCAGTACACCACAAATCCTCTTATTCCTGCCACTTTCTCATGAAAAAACAGCAACTGAAGATGTAATGTATACATTTTTCCTACTAGACTGCTTACATTTCTTGAAATTGTATACATGACATAAATGAAAGTAGTGTGGAGGAGTGGGGGTGTATTGCAATCGCTGCAAGTGGAGAAAGAGCAAAATGTGAGTTGTGCATTCATAAATGTGATAACGACTTCTACTTATGTAAATAAAACTGACAGATGCTGACAGTTTTACCTGAAAAGTGACAATGACTCAGTACTATATTGTAACTGCACTGTGCTAATGACTTGCAAAGTTATGCATGGCCAGACACAGGCGATAATTGCTGGCATTCATTGTATTACCTTCTGCAGGTGACACAGTCATAATCTGTTATAAGGCCATAGTCTCTCAAATAGTATAACACTTACATATTACCGAGCCTTTCCTCTCTCCTAAATTCCACACACGACTGGCAAAGCCAGGAGAAATGCATAAAAATAATTTAGCTCCATGCTGTCAGTAGTCACTCTATATTAACCTTTTCTCACTCAGGCAACTACTCACTATAATCATATTAATAATAAGACAAGCAGAAATAAACTATGTAGCTTGTCTTCTGCCATAGTTTTACATAATTACACACATTATTTTCATATAATTTCTATACCAGAATGCAAAATTCCAAGCTACAATTGAAACAGCTGACCAACTATTGAGACACTCCATTTCTATTACTGAACCAAAGGTTACTAAGTCGTTCAGTGCTTTGAAGGTAAAAAACAGGATTTTCAACTACAAAATCAGCTACCAATGGATTGCTCTAGATTACCACAAAGTGAATGGACGGCGTACATATATATCAATATGCACACATTTGCACAGACTATATATATATATATATATATATATATATATATATATATATATATATATATATATATTTATATGCACACATATCTATATATCTATATATATCTATACATACACATATCTATATCTATATCTATATATATACTCATACATACACACAAAAAAAACCCATTAGGGTTTTGGAGGATAGCTAGTTGATGAAGAATATCTCACTCATGAAACTACTAATCACAAATAGAATACTACAAGCAGAAGTGATTTATTGTCTGCTTATTTTACATTATACTATTTACTCAATGGTGTATCTGATGTCTTATATGCTAGTATATTACACTATAAATACATTTCTGTGCTGTATTCTAAGTAATGTAACCGTATGAAATAGTCACACTTAATTTCTATGCTTCCCCAGTAACCCATCGAGTTGTTTGCATTGTGTATGCACAAGCACCAAAAAGCACAATAAACTATTTTGCCCAGCGGTCACTTCAGAAGTCAGACCATGTATCCACAAGCACTTCCCTGAAATACAATGAATTATTTCCCTAAGTACTATGTCCAGGTATACATGCACCTCAATAAAATGTTTCCCCCGAAAAACACTACAGTAACATTTCCTAGTATGTGACACCACCAGCATGAACACTTCAGCCTAGCAACCCCTTCAGTAGAATGTTGAGGTATGCACAATCGCCAAAATGAAACACTTCCCCAAACGAAACGTGTGTAACATTTCCTAGTATGTACAAGCACCAAAATGAAGCATTCACCCAGTCAAGCCCTTCAATATAATGTATGCACAGGCACCAGAATGAAAGATTTGACCAGTAGATCTCCTTTTAGAAGCATGACTAGCTAGCACCCTATGCTTTATCTAAATTAGGGAACAAAAACAACCCCCTTGTGAATATAGTGACACATACAGAGAATATATATGTTTTACTAAATTTTGCTCATATAGAGGAAATCAATACTTCTGTTAGTTCTTGTCTGTCCAGTATAGATGCAGATCTCCATAGGCAATTCATAAATATATTTTTAAATTATTTAAAAAAACTTAGATCACTGTCCTATGTGTTTGAGAAACTGGTACTTATATACAATGGGTATTGGGATCATTTTACCACTGTAAACTAGCATGTAATGTTACTCGACAAGGATATGATGACAGCTCTAGTGCTACTCACACATTTTGGGTGTGCACTCCTGTCTAAGTTATGGACTAGATCTTCTCTATGGCTCAGTCAAATCTTCCCTTCCCCTGCTCTAACAGTGCTTTATGGACTGGCTTCCTATCATCCCCCAAACTACAATGGATAAAGGAAAAGCTGTTGTTTATGATCGATTCAGTTCTCAGTGGTTGTAAGACCATACTTATCTTCTATATGGAAATCAACCCCATAGTTTTTCAGCTGATAGTCAGTTTGCATTGATAGTGTACTGAGGCATGTTTTTCACTGGAAATCATTTTAGCCTGTTAGGAGAACCAAACATCTCAACCTACTCCACATTCAAGTCTACTCCCATATAGTCCAACTTTCTGAGGATACTTACAACTGAGAAACTGCATATAGACATAATAACATTACTTTTTCATTCTACAGTTTTAAAGCCTCCATACCGTGTCACTGTAACATGTCCATATAGTATGTTAGTCATCTTCATAACTTGCCTATCCTCTTATGCTATCACACAGTAAACACTTTTACATCTTTATGATAACATGCTATTTGTAGTCAGTAGATAGTTGTTTCTTGATGCCCAATGTACAATATAATGTTTTTCTCTCCTTTTTTTGTGACTCATGCCATCTTTAGTATTTAGTATTTAACAATCTGTTCTTCATAGTTTATATCTGTGCACGAACTGTGACATACTCATATGTTTCAGAAAATCTAGCACAGTGTGCAGCAGTGCATCTAGCAATTCTACAGCAGGCCAGCTCCATTTTGTACAACAAAAAACACTAAGCTGAATCTCTGTTTGCAATGACCCTTGCACCAGTACAACACAATAAACTTGGCACAAACAAGCAGGCTGGTTTCCTAATCTAGGTTCTCACATCTAGTAAATGCATTATAAATGGATCACCAGTACACTACAAAGAGTAAAATAGTACCTGTCAAAACTTACTTTGGCTACAGGCTATGAAGCATGCTACAAACTTTGGTAAAGTGCGAAAGTAGCTCGTAGCCAAAAGTCGTGCTTGCGATTGGACAAGTACAAGCAGAAAGATTATTGCAGACAAAAGTGAATGAAGCTATTCTGAGAAAGTCCAACAATGCGTGGGATAAACAAGATTGACAACATAAAAAGCTGAATATGTACAGTCTACCAACCAACCGAGAAACAAACACAATAGAAATAAACATAATAATCAAATTCTGAACTTCGCAATTACCATACATATAATCACAGTGAACAGCGGAAAAAAAATAATACGACATTCAGACTGTCAAAACTATTTTACTGATAGGTTCATAGGTTGGTACTAGGCTATCGGCCCTAGGGCCTATGCAAACCTAGCCATAACAATTCCCTGGATATTTCTTCCCACAATATTTACTTCTCTGGACCCCTGTCTAGCAGGGCGACATGATCCCCGGAGTGAATTTCCTGAGCTAGCTCAGAGAACTGCAGCTTGCTTTACTTCTACTATCTTCTTTTTCTGCATTCTGACATCCAGCTTGAATTCTAACTGCTTTTTGAATTGGAAAATGGGTATGAAATGAAAAGTGAAAATGTTCTCCCTTGTTGTAGGCATTACACTAACCAACTAACAAAAATATCCACTTAAACAATTGTTATATCACTTTATATCATCATTTTACATTAAACTTTCTTTATCAAAATTTGTATAACAACTTTATATATTTCTGTGTTAGAGAGACTTGTACTAAATTCTGAATTTGCTCTCCTCCCCCAGCCCCAAAGTACTAAAACATTATGGAGCATTGCTGTGGGTGACCCAATGAAGTTGACTATTTGTGCCCTATTTTAAACATATACATGCATGCATAGGGTATGGCATATATCACTTTGATCCCATCTACTTTTCTGTAACCACTACGAAGTTCACTTGGCTAGCAAAATTATTTTGTTCTTGTTAATTCAGTAAGACATGTAAGGACCCTAAAAATGTAGAAAACCAAGACACTGCAGTGCAAGTTATAAAAACAGAAGGCAAATATTTACTATTTTATATAAAAACAGTCATAAAAGCTGACTGTCATTCGTATCATATGGGTGTATTTTCAGAGCATAACTTTGGCAAGACCTTTTTTGTACAGATGCATACAGCTACAGACATCTAACCTCTGCAACAACTTCACAGTCCATTTTGCAATGGTAGTTCCAACAGCATGAAGATAGAATATAGTTTGGTAGGCCATTCCTGCACTTGCTTTTATGTAACAGAGTTACCTCAATTGGCTTAATTTTGTACCTCCATACCACGTTAGCTTGTTTGTACTTTGCTCTACCATTCTAGGAGATTCGTCAGTCCCATATAAAATTCCACTATTAACAAAGGTAAATATATGCCCTGCCTTCTAGGATGGCACTTCACCATCTGGGGAATAAGACATCACTGCTTCCAAGGGGCAACAACATTTTCAAACCCAAGCCAGAACTCCAGAATCTGATAATAGTTTAGGTGGTCAACAGAAGAGAAACGATTACAAGTAATGAGACTAACGTTACAACACCCAATATAAAAACGCCATTTTAAAGATCAATAAAACTATTTTTCTTCGCTTTTAAATTGTCTTAGTGTTTTAGAGAGCTGCATGGCAGGTATAATGCTACATTTTGGTACAAAGCACACTGCATTAAACTTTTCACCTGTCCCGATAAATTACAAACTTATCGAACACAATTTTCTCTAACAGCAGTATCTCAAAATTTCCTGATTTCAGATTTATGTATTTATTTTTTTACATTGGCTCTCATTTTTATAGTAACTACAGCAACGAAACAACCAGAACAAATACTTTTGACTGCAAACTGCAGGTCATCCCTGTGAATATTTTACTAATGGTAAGGTGAATGATTAAACTCCACAAAACAAAGAAAGCGGAGAACGTAGTAGGCTACTACGTTCTCCGCTTTCTTTGTTTTGTGGAGTTTAGTCAGTTGGATATCGCCTTTTCTTGGTAAGGTTAATGATTCCTTACTTATTTTCATAGTTTCATAGATTAGTACTAGGCTAAGTGCCCTTGAGGGCCATTTTAAGCCTAGCCAGTTACCTCATGTGAGAATCAAACCTTGCACACCTTGTATCTGTACGGTAAACACCTTAACCAGTATGCCAGACTCCCACCCCCCTTTTCTAGCTGACAGTACCTTTTTGGGGTTCTACACAGAACATATAGGGCAATGAAGCTAATACTCACAGGGTTAACAGAGATGAGTGGATACTACGTTGATTCTATAGTGTTTGGTTCAACTCCCTCAGTCTCCATTTGCAAAATGGTGTACATAAGCTAGTTATTCAAAACTAGTGTGTGCTAGCAGGTCACCAATGAAACAAGACATCTATATCTGGTTAACAAATGAATAATAATTTCAGAGTACTATAAACAAAAACATTTTACTTTGTTTGCCAAGGTACAGCACTGATCAACAATGACCAATTTCAGTCTCAGACTAAGCTGCACAGAGTGTTGAACATCAATTACATAAATACATAGCATGAAATGAGGAATTACAGACATTAGCATACAGGTACCTAGTGAATGAAGTACAGCGGCAGTCATTCCCTTGCATAAGGGAGGACTTTCTACAGACCCAGGCAATTACAGGCCATATGTCTGACCAGCTCATATGAAAAGATATGGAAAGCGTCATGAAACTAATCAATAAGAACATTGGGAATCTTCAAACACTGGACCTGTCTCAGTTTGGATGTCAAGGGCAGGTCATGCTTTTCAACCGGTAAACATTTTTTTGAAAAGATAAAGTAAATGGAAGAAGGCAAAATGGTACACACCACATACCTTGACCCGGTCAAAGCTTTTGACACAATCACCCACTCACACACAATAGAAAAGCTAAATAAACTGGAAATAAATCCCTGTCACCCACTGGATTGCCAACTGATTCACAGATAGAAAGCAGGAAATCAAAACAGGGGAAGTTACTTCCAGAAAGAGCATTCTCCCAGAGTTTTGTGCTGGTACCTCTCATTTGGCATTTACTTCTCTGAAGTAAAAACCAATACCAAAGTGCTACGGTTGACTAAGTTTGCAGATGACTGCAAGCTAGGAGAGTCATTGAATCCCCAATGACTTCGCTATCCTGCAGAAAAATTTGTCCCCAAAAAATAACTGGTGCCAATATCATGGACTAAAAATGCCAGAAATGCAGCATTTCCTTTGGAAAGTCATCTACCATGGGAAACTACCACTCTAAATATTTAATATTTTACATTTGTTTACCGGAATAGGCCGACTGGATACATGTCCATTTTCAGCGGTGGCCCAGTGAGAAAATCTCCGCATAGACAAACTTACATAGATTACACAGAAGTTAGCAAACAATTATAAAAACAAAGTGATTATATACAATGGCTTAGTAGTGTTCCCTAGTAGGGACTCAATTCTCATGGACAGACAAAAGTAAGAGACATCAGATTGGAAGCTGAGCTTGGTGACGTAATTACAAGTTATGATAATTACAGAATATGTTTTCAGTTTATAAGTTAAACCCCTAAGAGCTGACACAGTCATTCACAATTTGGGAACTTGCATGGATAGTGGCCTAACTTTCGACCAACATATGTTCATTGCTGTAAGTCTTCTATATTACACACCTTATAAAAGGGATTGTGTCTAGATCTAGGGATGTCATTATCCTTCTTTACTCAGCCCTCATTAGGCCAATTATTGAGTATAATGCCCCCCTTTGGCATGTATCTGTCCACACATGCTGCAACTGAAACACCCATAGATATACCTTACTAACTACAGACGGCTAAGAGGTGACCTGTGTCTGGCATACAAGGCACCCTCCAACCCATTACTGATGGATTTACTGCACATCAGCAAGCCAAAAGGCATCAGAAATGCTCAGTCTAGGGATCTAAATCTCTTCTGCATTATCCATTTAATGGTTTGGAGAGACAGGACAAGTATATCCACAGAAATCTGCTACAAAGCATACTTCCTATACATGTAAAACAAAGCTCATCTGTGTCTATATTTAGCGCAACTTGGATCTATGGGTGGGAAACAGAAAATTTACCCCAGGAATACTCCCTGTACTACTGTAGAAGCAGCTCCTAAATGCTTTAGCCCATGTATGGGTCCCCTTAAATTATCTATGGTATGATCGCAGTTATTCTCATTAGGGGTAATATATAATTATCAACTATGGGATGGGTATCTAACACCAAATGTGACAGGTTAATTTGACCGCCAAAAGGGAAACTGGCTACGCTCAAAATGGCCCACAAGTACAGCTAGCCTATTACTTTCCTATCAACATGAATTTGATAAAACATAAAGCTATGTACATGCCATGTACTGGATAGCACAGTGGTAGCGGTTGTGTTGTCGCCTCACAGGAAGAGGTTTTCTGGTTCGATTTTTAGTTGGGGCACCTTCTGTGCAGAGTCTGCATGTCCCCCCTGTGTTCATGTGGGTTTCCTCCCAGTTTACAAAGACATGCATCTGGAATGTTTCTCCTTGGGTCTGCGCTGAAAATTGGCTTTGTTCCAAGTTGGACATTCCGGTAAGCAATTGTAAAATAAAATAAAAATAAACATGCATACAGGTTGTGGCCATCTACTAGTACAGAGAAAGGTCTGATATGAAGATAGAAGCATGAATGGTGGAGGTTTTAAACTACATGGCAAGGGCAACTATACAGGTTTTGTTTCAAAAAATGCTTTAAATACTAGTCTGAACTGGTTTGTTGCATGTGGGAGTATTCTTTAAGTCAACAGGTGTTCATTGCAAAGTTCTGCATTAGCAGTCAGAATCTGTGGTTGTTATATAGCTGGGCCCTGGGTGTTATTAGGGTTACCATCTGTCCCACTTTGCAAGGAACAGTCCCCTCTTTGGGTAGTTGTAGCCTACAAAAAAATTATAAAAATGGCAAATATCTTGAGATAGCAGGGCAAAATTATTTCCTATATTTTATGTAATAGTTACATAAAACAGTTATTCTGTATCTGAAACACCTAAATGTTTTTAGCAACTAAAATGCAACAAGAATAAGCTTTGATTTAGGGGAAAAAATGAAGTTCTGTCCCTTGTACTGGTCACGGGTAGGTTTTGGCCTGCAAAATCTGATATTTGTACCACAGTTGTCCCACTTTCGGCATCTGAAAAGGTGGCAACCCTAGGGAGTATACAGAACCTGGTCTGGACAAGGGTTAGCTTCTTAGGCTACAGGTGGGTGTCACAGGAGAGTGTTTGATTTGTGTGCGTGTTGGGGGGGGGGTGCAGGTGTTTAAAAGTTACATACTCTAGTAAGAAGTTGCCTGTTGCCTTTTGCTTAATGGGTAGCAAACTGGCCTTTTTAATGGTAAATCAATAGCTTGCTTGAAATTATCTGTAGAGTTTTATTTACATACTCTGGCTATTAGGTGAAATTAGTGAACATTCTCTGGGAAAATGTTGACGGCTTTCAAATTAGTACTACTCCAGCAGATAAAACCCACATTTAAATCACATCAACAGAAGGAAACGGGCAAGTCAAACACACAATGTGGCAGCTACAACAACATTGGCCACCTACTGTGCACCACATCACAAACTAAAAAAAAAAACTTTTTAGGCAAAGCTGTCGACCTTCTGTCTCAAAAACATGCAACACTAACTCTAATGTAGAACACTGCTAACAATTTAACAAGAAATAAAAGCTGTTAATTCGTTCTTAACTAAAAATTCTGTGAGAATAAGGTACATTTCTCACAATGAAATACACCTGAAGAGGTGTGCTTCGAGGACATCAGCATGCGCACCTTTGAAGTACAACAAATGAGTGTGGTTTAGTAACTTGCTTGGGCTCTGCCTCTCACTCACAAAAGCATGTATAATAATGAAAGCACTGCGTAGTTAGCCATTATCAGACTTCTAGACTGTATACAAAAACACTGATTTATTTCAAACATGCAAGGAGGAAACACTAAACGGGAATGGTGCTGTTGGGAGCAACGAGGAAGCACCAATATCAGCTGCAGCACAGCAACCAGCAGGAGGGACAAAGAAGCACCGCAATATTTATGTTGATAGATCAGATCAAAGACAACCCTAAACAAATTACAATACCTGCATATCTCCCTGTAAGAAGTAAAGAGGCTTCATTCAACCCTTCCTACGTAAGGCGTTTGTTGAGACTAACACATTCCTAGCAAGGTCCCCTCACTTTCGAACCTCATATAAACAAAATGTTTTAACTCTGATCGTCTGTCGGCCCGGGTACATCTACATGAAAGTAATTTCAGACTTTAACGGATAGTAATACTGTGCCGTTCAAGTCCGGACAATTAAGACGCTAGTGACAGTATCTCAAGTGCTTACGCATAAGACAGATTGCTCCCCAAGTCCACGGCACTTTTCTTCTGAACCGCATTACTGTTCCATGTGCTATATTAGTGTAATTCTCTCGCAAAAACACGCCGGTGAAACGCCCTAGACTTATTTAAAGAGATACAGTGAACATGTGTGATTATTCGAAAGATTGGTAACGTATGCATGTTTAGTGCATACTGATAGGAGGCAGCCATAACAGTCCCAACGGTCGATCACTTTCCTAAATCTCGCTATTGCTGCAGTTTTTTACCTCATATTCATTAGTGTTAGCACACATTTTCTGTAGGATTTGAAGCAACAGCTTACCTGATATGGTATCAAAGAGCAGCAAATGCCGGTGACTGTCGACGGCTATCTCTGGCAATCTGAGTGCAGAAATAAAATAGAGGGATCCAGCAGCAGGTCTCCAAATATTATTCCAAAGAAAATAAATTCTTGTTGCTGGACCCTCTATTTATTGGGATAAAACAATAGAAAATTAAGTTAGGGGTGGAGCTGTATGCAAGTGGTGGCTTGGATTGCAAGAATCTGATTGGCTGCCACCACTTGCTTATCGCAAACCTTTTACACTGAATTACAAGTAAAACTTGAATATGAACCTAATGTAAAAGCACACTGAATCGTAACTGTATAATGTAATTTACAGGTTCAGTTACGATGTAAGTGTGTTTTTCATTAGGTTCAAGTACAGATTTGAATTACAGTTTATCTCGCATCAGGAAGGCACTCGGGGTTAAGAGCATGAAATAACTATCTTCTCATGGCGCGCTCGGTGTTAAACACACAGGCGCCATGAGAAGCTACTCTGGGTGAATGAGTTAAAATGCAAAAACAAGATGCATATTGCTAGTAGAATAGTGCTAGAATGTGTTGGCATGTGCAAAGCAGCATTCACCATTTTAATATTTTTCTGACTGGAGCAGTGATATTCTGCTTTGCATTTTATCAGATGGAATGGACATTGTTAAAAACATAAAGCTACTCTGTGGTAATAAACACAATTCTGAAACACATGACCTGTGACATTTTACTCTGAGAAACATCTCTTTCTCTCATTGGAGCTCTAACAGCAAGTTACACCATTTAAGTTGCTTGCAGAAGCCAAGATTTGACATTGTAGTGCTGAATAAAAAAATAGCTGGTAATATTCTTCTATTCTAATGTTGCAGTGTTACCACTGTTGAGTTTCCTCTCTTGCTACCCGAATGTCTGGCCAGTATACAAAAGCTTCTAGTCACTGCTAGGTATATAGGACGTCTGATATTGGCCCTGGGAACGTGGGTCATAAAAGTGACGTTTGCATATACCTTTCCACAGAACTTCTCTGCCGTCAGTCGAACATATGCATTCCTGCCATCTTTGCTTCAGATCTTTTCTAAAGATATGTACCCCATTAGTGACATTTTGTTTCCTTTTGTCACTCCATGTAAGGGTTACATGTCATCCAGGAAGGGAAAGTGTAAGTGTGGTTGTCAGATCCCCATAAGGACATCCCTGATCTTTGCCTTTTCTGTCTAATGCCTTCGCATGACCATCTTACTTTGGCGATCTGTCAGGCCTTCATTCTGAAAACCCTATGTAGTCTCCTACACGTGATAAATATATATTTAGAAAGCCAGCGTGTAAAACGCTTAGCCTTAGGGATGGAATGACTATTGGGTCAGCCCATGGAACCACCTACAAAGAAGGCCTTATAGTGGGTACCCCTTAGGATGCCCCAGAACTTCATGCAGAAGGCACTCCTGGGGAGGGTTCACAGAGGTTGCTATGTGATGTCAAGGGGGAACCACTGGTTCCGACAACTGCCTAGATGGGCCTTCCTTCCGCATCTCTAATGAATCTAGGCTCTTCCTCAAGCTCTACGCCTCCTAGGCCTTCATTGAAAAAGAAATAAAAGTTCTATCATCTCTCTCCATCTCCTGAAAGCCAACCATATTGGCAGACATTTTCACAGAGCCTCTTTAATGCTTTTATGGCTCTAAGGCCTGCCATGCCTGGATCTCCACAGGCCGGGCCTCTTCCTATTAGTCCCAGGCCTCAGGTTGAGGATGTCATCCTACTTGAAGCTGAGGATTCCTCACACTCCTCTTCTGAGGACTCCCTATCTTATTCTTCCCAAATGCCCTCTCATCTTGGTTATGCTTCCCCAGAGGTTGAATCTGAGGCTGACTCCCCAGCTGAGGATCTCACTTTTGAGGAGACAGTTACCAAAATTGAAGCAATTTTTTACATGGGATCCGTCTAAGATGTCTGAGGTACAAAAAAGGTATGAGCTCCTTCATATGGAGACCTGTGCCCCTTCTGCAATTCCCCCAGTATTACCAGCATTCATGGATGCCTTCAATGCTGGCTCTCTTAAGCCTGACTCCCAACCACCTGCTCCCAGGAGATCTGGCAGTTTTTAACAAGGTACCTGAAGTGGCTAAATTTTTGATTAAATGCCCAGTAGCTGACCCTGCCACTGTGCCAGTCTCCGCAGATAAGCCATCCAAATTGCAAACTACCTCAGTCCTGCCCACTGACAGGGACAGTAAGACGATGGAGCACCTTGGTAAGAAAGTTTACACTTCCTCTACCATGGCCTTCAGGGCGGTAAATTACCCAACACACATGTCCATGTATGCCTTAGCACTTCTGGCTCAGGTCAGTAAACTCTTGGCTGACTTCCCCGATTCTGCTTCCAAGGCACAAATTTCTAATCTCATTAATCTCTCATCCCAAGTCACCATGCACTCTGTTCCCTACAGCTACGATGCTTGCAGAAGCCTCTGCAAGATCAGCTGCCTCTGTCTTGAGACAATCCTCTTGGCTAAGGTTTCAGCCCTTACCTGATGATATTGGGGCAAAATTAATGGATGCACCCCTGGATAACTGTCCTTTTTGGTTCAACGCGGCTGACCTGTCCAAGGCCCTTCAGCAGAAGTGAAACATCTCCCAGACCTTAAACATCTCTTCGTCTCCCCCATTCCCAAATTTCATAGGAACTATCCGTCAGACACAGTTCATTAGAAAACACTCTTCTCCAGCTCCCCCGACTCCATCAAAGTCTGCTCAAACTCCTGCCCAGAAATCTCCCTTTCAGCATAGGGCAGGTAGCCTGTGACTACCTACCTTCATTATCCCCCCAAATTCCTTTCCCCTGTCCATAAGGCTCTCACTGTCTGTCCCTTTGGTAATTTGTCACCTCAGACAGGTGGGTCCTATCCATTATATAAAAAGGCTACTTTATGTCCTGGGTCATTCCCCCTTCTCCTATAGGGATTCCCCAGCCACAGAAAGACCAACTCCATCTTTTTCCAGCCTGTCATAGAGAACCTCCTTTATCAAGGAACCATACAACTGGTTCCTCCAGGGGAGCAAGGGAGGGGGTTTTATGCAAGACTCTGGTGCCCAGGAAGGATGCATCCTGGAGGCCTATTCTGGACCTCTCCCACCTAAACCTGTACTTAAAGGTTCCCACCCTTCATATGCTGACTCTTCAAACCCTTTTACCTTTGCTGATAACTCAAGGATTTCTAGCCACCTTGGACATAAAGGATGCCTATCTCCACATAACTATCAGGTCCAGCTACAGGAAATTCCTGTGATTTGCTATTGGTTTCTCACACTTTCAGTTCTTGGCTTTGTCCTTTGGATTATCTACTGCTCCAAGGGTCTTCACCAAATGGCTGGCCCCTTCTGCAGAGTCCAAGGGATCCACATTTTTCCATACCTTGATGACCTCGTGATTTAGGCAGAATGTCCCAATTCGCTACATAGCCAACTCCTCTAAGTCATCTCCCTACTACAGGCTCTGGGATTCAACATAAACTTTCCCAAGTTCAGCCTGAATCCTTCCCAGGACCAGGTTTTCCTGGGCTGCAGAATAAGGACAGATAATGAGGGCATTCCTTTCGCCCTGGAAAATGGAAACTCTGACCCAATACATGGCGACTGTCCACAAAGCCACTGCTTTGACAGCCAGACAATACCTCAGGTTGCTGGGTTACATGGCCTCCACCATTCCCATGCTTCCTCTGGCAAGGCTGCACATGAAGAAATTGCAGTGGTACCTAAAGTCCCTATGGGATACCATTCACACCCTTTGCACTTCATCATCCTCTTCCTCCCATGTCCGGGGAAGGAAATTCTGTGTTGGTTAAACCAGGTGTTGCTTAACCCAGGACTTCCACTGAAGCCCCTTCCCCCATCCAGGAGATGTGCACAGATGCCTCAGATCTAGGCTGGGAGGTTTCTCTGGGCAGCTTAAAGTACAGGGTACCTGGTCCCACACTTTCAGGTGGGAACACATCAACATCAGGGAAATGAGACTAGTCATATTTGCCTTGACAGCCTTTCTTCGTGCCCTAAAACAAGGGCCCTTGAAATTGTTCACAGTCAATACTGCAGTTCTTTGGTATGTGAACAAACAGGGAGGAACCAAATTCCATTTGCTTTGCAGACTTGCTCTACGCCCATTAGATCTGTCAGCCCAACATATAATCTCCCTTTGGACAGTCTATATCCCTTCAGCTCAGAACATTTAGGCAGACACTTTGAGCAGGTCCATGTCACAATCCCATGAATGGATGCTTCACAGGGATGTGTTTCTGGACATTGCCCACAGGTGGGGGTACACCTCGTATAGATCTGTTTGGCTCCCCTCTGAACAGACAACTGCCACTGTTTTGTGCCAGGCTACCCAGTCCCTTAGCAAGGGCAATGGATGCCTTCTCCACCTCATGGAAGGGGATGTTTCTGTATGCATTCCCACTAATTCAAAAAGTCCTGCTGAAGAATCCAGTAGGACAGACCAAAAATCTTGCTGGTGACTCATTTTGGCCAAGACAGCATTGGTTCCCCCTCCTTCTGCAATTAGCCAGGGGCAATCACCACAAGTTACCTCACAAAGTGGACCTTCTCACACAGGACGAGGGATCCCTGATCCATCCCCACTTGGAATCTCTGAATCTAACCCTGTAGAGATGATAGAATTCTGATCCAGGAAACCTAATACTAGGAGATCTCTGTCTAAATTGAAGAAGTTCTCCATGTGGTGTCAGAGGTCCCCCTAGTGCTGTCCTGTCTGTGTGAATTACTCCATGCATGGTTGGCATATTGTTCTGTTAAGGCACACCTTGTTGCTATTTCAGCCTGTGTGCCTCTTGGTTCTCCTTTAGCCCCCGTCTCCTTTCTAAGTTTATCCTTAAGGGAGTACTATAACTCAAACCCCCTAGGATGCAGATCCTCTTCCTTGGCATCTGAGTTATGCTCTAGAGAGAAACTCGCTGTTACCCCATTTGAACCAGCCTCCAAAGCTTTGCTGAAACATACTTGGAAAACTGTGCTCCTTGTGGCCCTCACATCAGCCAGGAGAGTGTCAGAACTCCAGACCCTCATGGCAGCTCCTCTCCTTGTCTTCCACAAGGATAGGGTGACCCTGAGGACCAAACCCTCCATTATCCCCAAGATGATCAATGAGTTATCCCTAAATAGTACAGTTGTGTACACTTACCATAAATGTAGATGTTCGAGTGTCTTCACTGTTGCAGTCATCACTGTTGGGTTCTTCCTGCCAGCAGGCAGTCCTCGGTCGGCCAGAATCCCAAAGTCTGGGTCCGGTATTGGCTGTTCAGTCATGCCTCCTGACGTCAGAGCGCTAGGAGTACAAAGCTGCCAGCCGACGCCATGTTCTCCAGTTTTTCTTGCCCCAGATGTCAGGTGCCCAAAAATGAAGACCAATAGTAAAACAAAAAAGTAACATACAACAAACCCCATACCCTGAAGCAATACACCTCAGAAGAAGGGTGAAGTAGGAAACCACACAGTAATGAAAGTATAAGAGGGGACAGGAGGGAGGGTAACCCAGACTGCAACAGTGAAGACACTCGAACATCTACATTTATGGTAAGTGTACACAACTGTACTATGTTCATCGTGTTTCACTGTTGCAGTCATCACTGTAGGGTTGAATCCCAAAGCTGAGATAAAGGGTGGTGGTTATAGAGTAGAAGGGGCAGCTAGAAGGCCCTGCAAGACTGCAGAAGCAAAGCCTGCCCTAGACTTAAAGTAAAGAGGGAGATTATAGTGCTTAGAGAAAGTGTGCACTGAACTCCAAGTTGCAGCTTCCAAAATATCTTTGGTAGGTACTCCCCTGAGAAAGGCAGCTGAAGTAGCAGCAGCTCTGGTAGAGTGAGTCCTAATCTTTCCTGGGATTTGCTTTCCATGATGAGAGTAACAAAATCTGATTCCATGAGCAATCCATTTAGAAATTGTCTGTTTTGAAATAGCTTTGCCTTGGGAATTTGTTGCATAAGAAACAAACAGTTGCTCTGTTTTCCTGATATCCTTGGTTCTGTCCAGGTAAAAACGAAGTTGTCTGTGTACATCCAAGGAATGCAAGATCCTTTCCCCCTTATTTTGTGGATTAGTGAAAAAAGTTGGCAGGTGAATAGTTTGATTTAAAGCCACTTTGGAAACCACTTTAGGCATGAAAGTAGGATTAGTCCTTAAAGACACCCTATCTTGGTGAAAAATAATATAAGGCTCCACAGCCATGAGTGTTTGTAACTCCGAGACTCTCCTGGCTGAAGTCAAAGCCAGCATAGCTGTCTTCCATGATAAATACTTAATATCAGATGTGGCAGCAGGCTCAAAAGGAGGCAGAGTGAGTTTTTCCAGAACATAGTTGAGGTCCCAGGCAGGTATGGGTGGTATCCTAGGGGGCCTTAAATTCTTTGCTCCTCTGAGATATTGTTTCAGAAGTGGATGTGAAAAGATTGGAGGATCTGTATTGTAATGTGCAGAGATAGCTGAGGCATGTATTTTTATGAAGGAGAAGGATAAGCCCTTATGAAGCATGTCTGTCAGGTAAAGTAAAATCAGTGGGATATTAAGAATGAGGGGATCCGAATCCTGAGCATGCATCCAGGTGCAAAATCTCTTCCATTTACTTGCATAAGATTTTCTAGTGCTAGGCCGTCTGGCTTCTAAGATAACATCCATGACCTGTTTGGAAAGGGTAGGGTTAATCATAGACCCTGAATACGCCAGGCTGAGAGTTTTTATATGAGAGTGCAGAACCTGGCCCTGGTGTTGGGACAAAAGATTTGGAATCTGAGGTAAAATCCAAGGTGGCTCCTGTGAAAGATTCATCAGTGTTGAATACCAGAATTGACGAGGCCAATTTGGGGCCAGTAAAATCATCATCTTGGGCTTGTCCTGCTTGATCTTTAATAACACCCGTGGAAGAAGAGCTAGTGGCGGAAAGGCATACCCCGAGAGGTTTCTCCAACTGAATGATAGTGCATCCACTTTCCATGCTAGTTTGTGAAATGTCTTTGTGCAAAAAATCTGTAACTGGTGGTTGAGGGGTGATGCAAATAGATCTATGTCCGGGCAGCCCCAGGCCTCTGTAATCATCTTGAATATTTGGTTGTCTAGCATCCACTCGTTTGGGTCTGACAGGTTCCTGCTCAGGCTGTCTGCCAGAATATTTTGTTTCCCTGGCAGGAACTGAGCTTGTAGATTCACTTTGCAAGCTAGAGCTGTGTTCCATAGAGTCATGGCTAGTCTGCAAAGGGGGTAGGAGTGTGAACCCCCTTGCTTATGTACCACATAACTGTGGTGTTGTCTGTCTGTATCAGTAGTTGTCCTGGTTGTAGAAGATCCCTGAAAGCCAAGAGGGCATTTTGTACAGCTAACATCTCTTTTGAATTGATGTGTAGGAGCTTCTGATCCTCTGTCCAAAAACCTTGCAGACCTTTTCCCTGCAAGTGGGCTCCCCATGCGTAATCTGAGGCGTCCGTGGTTAACACTTGGCTGGCTGGAGGCAGACTGAAGGCTTTCCCTTTGTTGTGAAGACATGCCATGGTCCACCAATGGGAATTCCTTTTGTAGGCAAGACAAGATGGCAATCTGTGTGTCTAGACTGTGACAATGCTGGGACCATACACTTTTTAGGTACCATTGTATTTTTCTCATATGCTGTCTTGCATTTGGTATGAGAAGGATGCAGGAGGCCATATAACCCAAAGCCTGCAGGAATTTCCTTGCATTAGCTGAGTTATTGACGCAAAGGTTTTGAAAGTTGAAGCCAGCTGTAGTTGTTTTTCGGATGTCAGGAATGCCATCTGGCTTGTTGTGTTTAGAAGAGCACCCAGAAAAGTTATCTGTTGTGTGGGTGTCAGATTTGACTTTATGTTCACAGTGAATCCCAGGCACTTGAGAAGATTTTGAACAAATTCCAGATGCTGGAGTAAGACATCCTTGCTGTCTGCTTGAATAAGGCAGTCGTCCAGATAAGGGTAAATTTGAATTCCCTTGAGTCTGCAATAAGCTACTACTGGTGCCAGGCACTCGAAGACCCTGGGCGCAGTAGACAAGCCAAAGGGAAGCGCAGAGAATTGGTAATGTTTTGAGCCGGCCTTGAACCTGAGGTATTTTCTGCACTCCTGTCTGATAGGGATGTGTAGGTAAGCCTCCTTTAAATCCAATGTCACCATCCATGCATTTTTGCTCAACATTGGCAGGAGCTGCTGCAGAGTAAGCATCTTGAACTTTGGTATCTCCAGGAAAGTGTTTAAGACTGACAGATCCAGGATGGGTCTCCATGAATTTTGCTTTCTGGGAACTAGAAAGAGCCTTGAGTAAAAGCCTTGCCCCGTCTCTGATTGTGGAACCAGTTCTATGGCCCTCATAGCCATGAGGGATCCCACCTGGTTTAATGCCTCTGATCATTGATGTTTTGGTAGGTCTGGCCATCCGTTTGGTCTTGGCAAGGTATGAAAGTGGAATTTGTAACCCCTTGAAACTACATCCAAAACCCACTTGTCTTGGGTTATGTAAGTCCATTTTTGTTGAAAAAGAGAGAGTTTTCCTCCTAGAGGGGCTTCCAGGAGAGAAGTTCCTGGAGCCATGCAGGGGGAGTCATTGAGCCTGTTTTTTATAAGATTGAGGTCTGTCCTCTCCACCCCTGGGGGTGGAAGCACTCCACTGTCTAGGTCTGTAAGAGGTCTGTGCTTGGGCCCTCCCTCTGGAGCGCCTATATCTACCTCTCTGAGGCCTGTCCGAGCTGGGAAAGGACCAATTTTTAGTTGGCCAGTTTCTGCTAAATCGTGGGGGCTGAACTTGTAAGAAATTCTTAACCGTTTGCATGGATCTTGCCTTATCCTCCATTTTCTTTATCACCTCTTCAGCCTTAGGCCCAAACAAAACATTATGCTGAACAGGAGCATCCAGTAACTTTGCTTTCACTTGATCAGATAAGTTTTGTTCCTTTAACCAAGCATGTCTTCTAATGACTGTGCCAGAGGCAGCCTCCCTACAAGAGGCCTCCAAGGCATCAAAACCACAGTGTCAACCATGCTTCCCCACTTGTTCAGTGGCATGCATCAAATCGTGTAATTCCTTATTATCTGCACATGCAGAAATGGTACCTAGCTTTTGTTTCATAACAGACAGCAGAAATTGCTGATATTTTAGCATATGAAATTGACAATTTAAAGCTCTAATAGATAAAGTAGCAGAAGTGTACACTTTTTTGCCCCATCTCTCCAAAGCTCTAGAATCCTTATCCGTCGGAATAGGGTTTTTAGCAGAAGCGGCCTTAACCCCCTTAGGACCCTGAGAAATGGTTTCTGGATCAGCAGTAGGATTTTTGTAAAGGAACTGGTGGGAATCAGGGACCCTGTAATATCTATCGGGCTTAGCAGGGGCTGGAGGAAAGGAGTAAGGAGTTAAATTAGCCTCAAAAAAGGCATCATCCACAATATCCAAAATAGGAGGAATAGCCAGGGGTCTATGTTGGGGAAGAAGGAAATCCCTAAGCCTTCTCTTAGATTCCGAGTACTCCTGTCCTTCCCAGTGAAAATGTTCCCTCATGTCATGTAAAGTTTCCCCAAAAGAAAAATCCTCAGGGGGAGAAGCTGAAGGAATGGATTCCTCAGCATCAGAATCCTCATAAGGAGGGAAAGTATATTCCTGTTCAGAGGAAGACACTGAAGAAATAGATGCCTGATCAGAAGATTCATAATCCAATTCTTGCCTTGGCCTTTTGTCTGGAGGGGGATGTGAACCCCTAATCATGGTTAGTAAGTCCTCCGCCATTTTAAGTAGCTGTTTCTGAGATTTGGGTCCCGGATCAGAAGAGGCTTGGGTTGGTGTCTTAGATTTAGAAGGAGTCTTTGCCTTTGTCTTTGCCTTTATCAGAAGCTGTGTAGGCCTGAAAACCCCCTCGGAAGCCAGTACCTGCACAGCGGCTCCGGACCCATCCGAGGGAGCGTTGTCCGAAGGTCCTGCAGCTGGAGTGCTCAAAGGCCTAGCTGGCTCCTCCTGGGAGTCCGTTTCGGCAATCGGTTCTGAAATGGCCGATGACAGGGGCTGCGAAAGCGCCTCACTGATGACGGCCGAACCTTTAGCTGGCTCTGCTAGTAAAACGTCATCTGATTTGGACCTCGGAGGCCTGTCCTTATCCTTGCGTCGTTTGTGAACTCCAGTAGTCCGAAGCGTGTCCGACATTTTATAATTAAATCGCCTACCAAAGTAGTGAAAAGCAAAATCGTACCTTCGCTTAATCGTACTTTGGTTAAATCTAGCACAAAACCGACAACTAGCTACGTCGTGGTCAGGGCCTAAACAAGGAATACAGTAAGAATGAAAATCCTTATGAGGTATTTGCTTCCAACAAGAAATGCAATTATTAACTTTTTCTGACATCAGACTGGAGCAAGAAAAAAGTTTCCCCAATGGGGTACTTAGCTTTGAGAAGAAGAAGTAAGTCTTCGGACTGAAGCACGAAAAAATATCAGGAATCAGCCAACCGGCACTTGCGAACTGCTTTCACCGCACGGCAAGAAAGACTGGAGAACATGGCGTCGGCTGGCAGCTTTGTACTCCTAGCACTTGGACGTCAGGGAGCATGACTGAACAGCCGACGCCAGACCCAGACTTTGGGAATCTGGCCGACCGAGGACTGCCTGCCGGCAGGAAGAACCCAACAGTGATGACTGCAACAATGAAACACAAACA
This sequence comes from Protopterus annectens, assembly GCF_019279795.1. Lineage (NCBI taxonomy): Eukaryota > Metazoa > Chordata > Ceratodontiformes > Protopteridae > Protopterus > Protopterus annectens. The sequence goes on from NC_056745.1 coordinate 513,537,077, forward strand.
TCAGGGTATTCACCTGCCCACCTTTTTCCTCATCCTCAGAATGACACTAAGAGAGTCTTGCATTTCCTTGATGTTCACAGACAGCTAAGATTTTACCTTGACAAGATAAAGGTCTTTAGGAAATCTGACCAGCTCTTAATCTCCTTCCACCCTAGAGCCTTGGGAAAAGTGGTGACAAAGCAGACAATTTCTGTTTGGATCTTCAAAGCTGTATCATTTAGTTACACATTCCATGGGAGTCATCTCAAATCCAAAATTAAGGCCCACTCCACCAGACTCATGGCTTCATCTGGGGCCTTCTTCAATTGGACACTGCTTCCATCCTTGAGGCAGCTACCTGGTCATCTATACACACCTTCACTAAACACTACAAGTTGGATCATGTCTCCAGATCCAGAGCGGGGTTTGTAAGAGCAATACTACATGGTTTTGTAGAGAGTGGCTCCATACCACCTCCCTCTTCTTCTCTGTGAGCAATGGCACTCACCCAACAGTGGAAATACTGTAACATGAGCATAGAAGGACATAGAATAGTTGCTGGGAGGTATTTAAACTGCCAAGCATTTCAGAGAATCAGTTGGCTATGTAAATTAGTTCTGTTGGCTGTTGTAATTAATACAGCCAAAATGCTGCAGTCCTCCATTCCAGTTAACTGGAGAGGCACTATTGCAAATATGGTTAGGGATGTGCAGTGGAGAAGTAGTGTTGGCTGAGTGTGAGTATCTGTGTATATGTGTATATGTGTGGCAGTGTATGCGCATGTCTCCAGGGGTATGAATGCTGTTGTGCGTGTGTGTGTGTGTGTGTGTGTGTGTGTGTGTGTGTGTGTATATATATATATATATATATATATATATATATATATATATATAGATATATACACATATATATAGAGAGAGAGTGAATGAGGGGGTGCCTGTGCCAACAAGATGGATTGGCCAACAGTGGTAATTATCACTAAAAAGCGCTGTTTAACACTGGTGATAATTATGGGTGATTTGGAGACATGGACGTTAGCTGGTAATGAGGTCTTTCTCATGATGGCTAAATATGTCTTTGAATCACTTTTTCTATGGTTGTATAAACTTCACCTACACAGTGGTAGGCAATGTACACAGCAGAAGCTCCTGCCTCTGAATCCCAGAGATATTTTTGTGTGTGCAACAACCCTATTTATCAAAGACCATTTTTAATGTATCACATCATTTGTTTCTGAGTAGAAATATATGGATGTATAGTTACCCAGCATTATTTTACTAAGTTCTTCTTTACTACATAAAAACTGAAATTTCAAGTTGGAGTACTACTGTGGAAGTCAGCTTGATACCTTCGTATTAGCAGATTGTCTTTTGAGGAATCGAATGTTATGTTTTTAATAAGTTTAACATATGTCATGTGCTGCTGCTTTAAAATGTGAGTTTAGAAAATTGGAATTTACTTTTTCGCATTTCAGAAATGTAGTACTAATATTTTTCAGTACTGGAAATGTATAGACACTCCATGTTTCCCTGAAACCCTTAGCATACAGAATATTATTAATTTTAAAGTTCATTGTAAGAGGAATTGTAATGCACATCTCTCACCTGTTATGGCTAGAAAGCTGGACAAAGCCAAAAATTATGGGGAGACAATGGTCCAGAAATAAGAACAGATTTTAAATATTGCTCTTATAAACTTAGTATTTGCTAGAATTAGAGTTTTATTAGCATGTATTTTCTGGAGGATATGAAGTCTGAAAGTTAAATGTATGTCCTTATTTAGTGACTTCATTCCTCAATGATATGCAGGAAAACCACACATTTTGAGGAATGGACCAAAAATATGTTGCAAAAATTCAGATATTCTGTGAAAATCTGGACAGTTGAGAGGCATGTTTTAATTTATGTTCCTTAACATAGAAGAGCAAGTCTGTATTCCCATTTCTGCTAAATACTGCAGTTTTATTAGCATTTCATAAGATCATAGGAGGTTACTAGGCTAATGGCCCTGGGGCCCTTACATGCCTAGCCAATAGTTTATCCCCAAAAAAGAAACTTCAATCAGCACCCGTTGCCCCTGTCAGTGAAGGACACAGGTGGAATCCTGGGACAAATCTATGGTTTCCCATCCACTCATCAAGGTTGCGCTGAAGAGGGTCAGCGACATACTCTGATGTGTATGGGGAGTCTATTCCAGAGATGGGGGCTGCCTCTGGGAGACAAACCTGGCCCTCCAGCAGGTTTTGTTAATGTCTCATATTAGATTTAGGCCTTTTGATCGGGGAATGCGTGAGGAAGTTAGACTTATGGATATGGAGCATCTCTAGTAGGATAGGGTCTGAGATTGCCTTGTAGGTGAGATACAGATCTCCTCTGAACAATCTGTACAATACTGAGTAGAGTGATAGGGATTTGAGCCTGTCCACATAGGATGGGTGTTGGGGGCCATGGATTCTCTTTGTGAGGTATTTCTGTGGCCTTTCCAGCTGGTGCAGGTGTTTGGAGAGCTACATACCAAATTGGGTATTGTACTCAATTATTGACCTAATGAGGGAGGAGTCCAGGGAGGTAGTAACCTCCTTTTTTCTGGATGCAATCTCTTTGCTTATGATATAAACCAATTAAAACGCTTTTCTGACCACTGCCGCTACATGATGGTCGAATGTAATATTGTTGTCAACCTGTTTACGCAGGTGTGCTTGGAGGGTTGCCATTGATGTGGTAATCAGTAGGAGCTGTGTTTTTGCTAGATAGTATGATGATACATTTTTTGTGTTTAACTTAAGGCCATGACTTTGGCACCAATCATTTGTTACTGTGAGACCCTCATGTAGTATGTTAACATCATTTGGAAAGTCAGTGACAGCACCCAACTTACACTCTGCAAACTTGGTCAGCCGCAGGCCTTTTGTCTTTGCCTGAACCTCTGAGAAGTAGTTGCCAAACAGTAGGGGTCCCAGGACAGATCCTCTGGGAATACCACTAGTGACCGGTCTGCTGTCAGGGTTGGAGGCACCTATTTTGACCTTGTGGGTCCTATCAGTGAGCCAGTTGGCCACCCACCTGATGAGATAGGGATTTACGCCAAGTTGTGTTAGCAACTTTTTGGCATCAATCAGTATCATATTTTGGCAAGGGATAAATTGCCCAGTTCTGTAAACTGTAACAATAGAACACATCACTGCCCAGCCCTCAGAGAATTAAACTGGTTAGAACTATCACATCGCCTTGCTCCGACTAGAGAAAAATCACTGTAACCAAATCATGTAATACTGCAGGTCACTTTCTGTATTCGAATAGTGTAGATAAACTATTTAACTTCATCCCACTAGCACTAAAATCCATTCAGAATGCTAACCCATTTCAAACCCAACTAAAACTTCACCTATCAAATCAATGGATCTGCTCCTGTATATCTCCAGGGTAAATGCCACCGTTATCTTCAGCTTGCTATATTTATTTATTTGTTTGGCATTTGTTTACTGGGAAAGTCCAACTGGGTATCGGCCTGTTTTCAGCCGAGGCCTGGGGAGAAAAGCTGTACAGAACACCTTAAATAGAAATAAAAAACTGAACAATGGTTACAAATAGTAAGACAACAATCAAGTAGTACATTAAGTGAATACAATAAAAGAAAATAAGCAAAATATAAGGCAAGCAAATTTTAACCATACCTTATATACAAGATAGAGAGTTCCTAATCTGCATGTTACATAATGATGCATGAAAAATGTAAAACAGAATAAGTAATAGGCTGTAAAAGCCATATACTCTTTCTGGCAGGAGAACTAGATAGATAATTTCAGCCATAAATTCTGGGATAGATAAAGGTTAGTGTAAAAATATGAAGAAAGGAGATTAGAATGTTAATGAATTAAGAGAGGAGAGGCTAGAAAGTAGGTCAAACCATTTATTGTTGAAACATTTCTTTTCTTTCAGAAACCTATGCTCCACTACTAGTCTTCACCAGTACCTGAATAGTTTTACTAACCTCTCCCTGTATGTAGTTTTGAGATGCTGCTCACCACACCACTTTACTTCTAATGTAGTCTTATGATAGTCATATATATATAATTATCTGTAAACCTGCATTATACCTAACCTCTTAACTACAATATTAATTTCTGCCATTCCTAGAGAGATCGAGTGAGTAAAACAGAAAAGTGTGTGTATGTGTGTTTCTGTCAGCATGTGTGAGTGAATGTGCATGAAAGCAGAGGTGTGTGTGTGTGTGTTTGTATGTGTCTGTCTGAGAGAGAGAGTGAAGTGTGAAAAAGGGATGGACTAACTTCCCTGTTAGCGTGTGAGAGAGAGAGTGAAGAGAGAACAATCTCTGGCAGCAGCAGTTTTACGTTAACTCTCGACCTCTTAGACATACCTGTCAACCTCTTAGTGCAAGAAATCTGGACAAAGCCTGACGTAATGGGGGGGAGGGTGGCAAATGCTAATAAACAGGAACACGTTTTAAATATTGCTCTTATAAAGTTAGAAAGTTGCTAGAAGATTAGAAAGTTGCTAGAAGAACAGGATTTGTGTTGGCATGTATTTTCTGAAGGATATGAAATCTGAAACTCAAATGCATACCATTATTTAGTGATTTTATGCTATAGCTCATCCAGTGGTTTGTCAAAAAACACATTTTTATGAGGAACAGACCGAAAATGAGGCAGAAATCTGGACATTCTGCAAAAATGTGTTCAGTTAAGAGGCATGCGCATGCTCTTAGATCAAGGTATCTGGATAAGCTAAAAATAAATGGGACAAAGGCTCAAAACAGGAACATATTTTAAATTATTTGTGTTGGCATACATTTTCTGAAACAGAGTTGAGGGTGAGATCTACCACTGGCAGTAACAAATGTTTGTATACTTCTGGAGCCTTCAGCTAAAGAAATCTGGGTAAAGCCTAAAATAAAGGACAACAAATGCTCAAAAATAAGAACAGATACTAATTATTGCTATTATAAAATCAGAAACTTAAATAAAAGGATTTATGTTAGCATGAATTTTCTGAAGGAAATAAAACTCTTAAACTCAAATGTATGTCATTATTTAGCAACTTCTGTCTCCAATGAATGGCAGTAAACCAAATATTTTAGGTGTAAGGAACCAAAAATATAAAGTAAATACCTGGATTTCTTTTTAAGTGTTATACTTTGGATGTAAGATGCTTCCTCCAACATCATTAACATATACTATAGAAAGTGTGAAATATTCGATGGAGAAACTATTTTATATCAAAAATATATTAAAAAAATAAAACAGTACTTAAAAAAATAAATAAGTAAAAAAACAATAATTTTACAGAGAACCCATTCTCTAAGTGCAAAAATGTCCTCCAGGGTGTGTTAATGTATAATTAATACCCTTGCAGGGGTGTAGAGGCCCCTCTGCCTATGATGTCAGGCCTCATAACACTCCTGGGTGGGCATTAATTACACATTAGCACACACCCTGTCTGCCATTATTGCTTGAAAAGAGGCCCCTTTCTTTTGTTTATACAACATTATAAGAAGGAGAGAGATACAGGTGGCTCACAGAACCTGTAGGGAAACACAATCCTCTGGATTCACAGAATGTCGTGGTACAATGTTTAGCAGCAGCTATTTTTTTGCATGTTGGTTAGATGTTGTGTATATTGGGAAAAGGATGCTAGGGATGGAGCTACCAGGTAACAGAAAAAGAGGAAGGCCTAAGATAAGGTTTATGGATGTAGTGATAGAGGACATGCAGGCGGTTGGTGTGAAAGAGCATGATGCAGAGGACGGGAAGAAATGGAAACAGATTATCCGCTGTGGCGACCCCTAACGGGAACAGCCGAAAGAAGATGATGATGATGTTGGTTAGTGTATGTATACATGATGGTTGGTTCATGCAATATGAGGAAGGTAGGTTATTGACCTAAACAAATGTTGATACACTGAGCTTTCATATGGCTTATTGCAAAAGATTAAGTTGGAAGAGCAGGATGCCTCTGCTAGCTAAATGAAAGGCTGTACAGCAGCAGTAGTAGACCTTTTGTAAGTGACGAAAAGGGGGATAATAGTCCTACAAGAGAGATCTCCCCAAGAAGGTGGTAGTACTTCATAATAAAGATAACTGAAGGCTTGCAGTTCTACAGGTATACGCTAATCTATGGTGAGGAAGGCTGGATAAGGTCCCCGCTAAAGCCGTGATATTGTGTAGTGGAACTTTAATTTGTCTTTCACCAAGTTTGAACTGCACATGATAATGAGATGCAAAGAGCCTGTGGAGAACTAATGTGGATTATGTCATCTGGAGGGAGATGCATCTTTGGAAAGAGTAGTGTACTGTATACCATATCCCAAGATTCACATGCAGGAAGAGAGAATTTATTCTTCATAATATTAAACTATGTGCTTTATACTATCTCCCTAGATTTGGAAAAGGGACTCAAATCATTTCTTTTCCACTTTTCTGATTTGTGTAGAGACTTGGCTTATTAAGGTTAGTAGAAGACAAAATTAAACAATGCTCATGTATCTGGCCACCAAGGTCACTTTAGATTTATGGCCTCAAGAGTCTGAGACAGACAATGCTGTCAGAGGTTGAAGATGATTATGATCTGACTGATCTTTAAAGCAGTAATAACAGAGCATCTAAAGGCAAGGAGTTTGTACTGGAACATGTATAGAGAGAATTAAGTAAAGCATTATGGGAGATCTTATGACAAGCAGAGAAGAAAAACACAAATATCTACATGCCTGACAGAACAAGAAAATATATGTATTGTGCTATAACATATAAAATGACAAAAAAAAATCACTTTTCTGAAAAGTACTATTTTTAGTTCTATGCTGAGATTCAAATATATACACTGAATTTTTATCTTGAAAGCATACCATATGTATAAATTTGTTGTAAACTAAATGCCAAGAGCAAAGGACCCAAATGGCTGTAAAGAACTAATGGTGATACGTACCAATATTTTATTTATATATATATATATATATATATATATATATATATATATATATATATATATATACACAATGTAATATATGGGTCTACTTTGTTTCTTTGAATCTCATTTAACTGAATTTCATTTCACATTGACCACTTCGCTGAAAACTCAAATTACTGAAAACTCATTTCACTGAAATGCAGTTAGTATATATGGCACTGTGTAGAGTACTGTAAGGCAAGTAAAATGTATATGCCCTTTTCCCCACTGTAGTGTGATCCTGGAGTTAGTTTATATAGTTAGGAGGGTGTGGTGGGCATAGTCCCCCACTTAGTTTGGTACATATTGTCTTTTGGAGAGAGTCATTGGTGTTGCAACTGCACATGTCTATTGCTTAAAATGTATTGTTTTGAAGTTGTTGGTAAAATACAACATAAAACAAACAAGATGGGGGCTACACCCCCCCCCAATGTGGGGGCTGTGCCCCCACACCCCCTAACTATTTATACTAACTCCAAGATCATACTACAGTGGGGAAAAGGGCATATACCTTTTACTTGCCTTACAGAACTCTACACAGTGCCATATATACTAGGTTCAGTTCAGTGAAATGAGTTTTCAGTAATTTCTGTCTTCAGCGATGTGGTCGGGGTGAAATGAAATAGTAGTAGGTCTAGTAAATAGTCATCGGTGATCTATGCTGTTGTGAGAGCAAAGCTAAATAACTGGAAATTGTTTGATTATTTGTCTAAAAGATTTTAATGAATATTGTACTGCTTAGAGTCTGAAGCTGATGTAATAGAGAACTGGAGCTAATACCTGCTGCGTTCTCTTTGTAACCATAGAAATTCCCTCTGTGTAACTCGGAGCCTTGCTTCTTACAACATTGTGCTTTGTTTTCACTATTAAATGCTTGCCTATTGTCGACTGATTCTAACTTTTCTGTACCAAAATTTTTGTCTTAGACTTCTGCCACCAATGTGCTTTTTGAATTGTTTACATTTTTTCCCTGCCAACATCTCTGACTGTCTCACTTTTTGTAGGTCTCACAATGCTCTGGATTAACCTTTTGTCCTTTACTGACTACTGCCTGTAACCTTTTACCTACCTGTTGTGCTTCTTCCTCAGGAATCCTAAAGAGCTAACTGCAAATGCCATCTTGCTAACTCTGCCTGCCTTTCCTTTCCACCCCCCCCCCCCACCACCACTGGAGTCCATCATTTTGGATGTCTCATTTCTCTCTTTCAAATACACATGGATCACTCTACGTCACTAGTTACAAATACTTTTGTCTAGCCATCTGAGGCTACAAGCTTCTCACTGTCTCATTTTCCTTCCTTCCTAAGAGTCCGATACTGCAGCAGTGATGTTGCCCATGGATTGCTACAGTGTGATGACTGAAGTAGGATGTAAATGCTAATCATATGCCTCTATAAACTAGATATTAGCAAATAAGAGCAAGCTTTGTTTTTCAGTTGCAGTGTCACAGTCAGTATAGCAACACATACTTGCAAGTATAAACTTCATCCTAAAAGATTAATTGACACAAACAACTAAGAAAATATTTTTGTATGGCTAAATAGCTCAGAGCTGCACTGCTTCATGTAAGAGAGTAATATTTTGTATCCCATAATAAACTCTGCAGTACTGTATTTGCAGTCAGTAACCTGCAATACCACTGGACGGTGACTGCCTATGCCCCCCCCCCCCAAATAATTATGCTGTCATGTTCCGTTAAAATTTCTTACCTTCAAACATTCAAAGCCTGTGTAATAAAAGTACAGAACTACATGCATGATTAAACTACCACAATCCAGATAGCTTTGACCTCACTGAAACATGGCTCAAATTAAATGTTCAAAAAAGATGAAGAAATCTTACCTCCAGGATGCAATATGCCAAGAGCTAGACCATCCACAGCATTCCAGTATACAGATAACTCCACATTTATCTACTCAGCCTACTTTTTTTTTCTTTCAAACTTAAACTTTATTGTAATAACAGGCTAGAATAACAACAATAAAATATAAACAATCAGATTGGAACAGTAGTAAAAAGCTATAAAAATAAGTCCATAAATGATAGAACCAAGAATTAAATTACTTGTATATATTTTTTTAAATTCTCTAAATTATTAACAATAAACATATTCCATTGAGACCATTTGTTTGCATCTTACACTTTAACTTGTGTTATAGGAAATGCCATTTCCAATGCAAAAAGCAAATTCATAAGCAAAACTAGATCTGTAAGTGTGGGATGGGTTGTAGTTTTCTAGTTTTTCGTAATACATTTTTTAGCTAAAATCAAAAGTAAATTAAGTAGTCTAGACTAGGGAGGAGCCAAAATGAAATATGGATATGCCTCCCAAAAATAAAGTGCTTTTGAGAGGTATATCTGACTAAGCCACAAAGTATCGCAGATTGCTTAAAGCGTTTCTCTAAATTTCTCAAGGCATGAGCATTCACAAAGTATATGCAACCAATCCCCTAGATATCCAGTAAAACAATGCGAAGTTGGAAATGCACCTAGAAATAGTTTAGAAAGCCTGGTAGGCATATAAAAATATTTGAATTGATATTGCCAGTCAAAGACCCAGAATCTTGTACAGTATCTTGATTATTAAAAGCATTTTTCATATTGATTTCAATCTACTTGTACCTGCAGCAGCAGGTGTTACCAAATTAACGTATGCTTGTCCAATGTACTGTCTTGGGGTGAGGAAACAAGAATCTTGGAAATGAAGATTATCATGCCTTTCTAACTGAAATTATAATTTCTAGCACTTAGCCACATTATCCATCTGGGTCTATCTGATTATGAGGGGTCCAATAAGTAGCACTGAGCTTATTAATGAGTCTAAAATATACATCTCTGTCTTTTTTAAAGAAACTTCTTTCTTGAATTATCACTTATGACATAGGCAATCATACATTTGTATAAATTAAAATCAACTATATTGACATATTTTCAGTTGCATACATTATGTACCACATGTAATCTTCAGTACAGTCATTGTCATTCAAACATTACATAGTTCATTCAATTCATGCCTTCTCTTAAACCTCATTCCTCCTCCAAAACATTATTCTGCATGTATTGTTCCACAATTCTTTTTCCTTTTGTGTAATTTGCGTCTACCATTTTCTAAATATCCCATTTCCAGTTATTTTATCTATGTTACTATATTCACTACTTCTAGTGCAGTGGTTTAGGCTTTGATTTCTATTTTCTAGTAATTGCTTTTTTGGCAGCCACCAGAATTAAACTCAGCAAGGCCTTAATATGTCTAGGCAATTCTGATTCTGTATTGCAGATGAAAAAATAATTTCCTTAGTTATATCAATTTGCTAACCCAGTGTTTTGACAGAGTATTCTGCATAGAATTTTTTAAGTCTGCCATCTCATTACACTCTCAAACATATATTCCCAATTACCTTTTTCTTCCCCATCACACCTCCAACATTTGCAGTGTACCTGAAGAAATTTGGAGTCTGCTCGGGGTATAAAAATACCTATGCAAGCACTTCCTAGCAAATCCCCTAAATCTTCTAGACTTTGTTGCATGTTTGGGAGCCATACATGTATTCTCCCATTGTCACTTTGTGAATTGCTTGTCCAGTCTCTCTCAATTCTTTTCTAACATCCTGTGATTGATTCCTATAGTTATCATGCAGTATTTTATATTCCTACTAATTATCCTCTTTTTTTAGCAGTAGCTTATTTTCTAGATTCTACTAAAAACTCTACAAGTGCTGTTCTTTCACTTGGGATCCTCTTGTCTCTTTTTCTTTGTCTGTACTCCATCAATACTTGAATTTTTGGCCTGTTACCATTCTGTTACCTTTGCCTCTCCAATTATTTGCTCCCAATACCCTGGTCCTTTTGTCAATTTTCTCAAGTAAATTCCAGTCCCCCTTACCTGTTCTGTGTAAACGTAATTGCAGTCGTCCCCATCAGCAGAATCTCCTTTCTCTATTCCTCTGTTGGCTTAGTTCTTACAATACTTTCTATGATTTTATGAATGTAATATTCTGTATAGTAGTTATTGTTCTCCTTGAGGCTCTGCATCTAAAATCCCAGCCTGTCTTTATTTCTTGAGCTTCACCGTTTCATCATCATCCCTTTAAACTTTGAATTGTAGCTTTTTGCTTGTGCTATGTGTAGGAGCCTTAATTGTGTCGCTCTGAAATACCCCTTCAAATCAGGTAATCCCAAACACCGTGTTTTATTAGAAGGATCAATTTATCCCACTTGACTCTTGCCCTCTTTCTCTCCCAGGTAAAACTCTTCAACCCTTTATTAATTGATATCCACAATTTTTCCTCTGGTTGATAAAAACATGCCTGACCTATTCATAAAGCTAAAGGGACTAAAACATTTTCACTGCTTGTATCTTGCTACAAGTATCCATACAACAGAGTTTCCAGTTTCTCAGTTTTTGTATTATCTTTTGTTTAGTCTCTTCCCACATATCCATAGCTACCATAACAAAAATACGTATCTGTATTAATCCCTAAGGTTGTGCCTTGTCTGAAAAGAATCCCAAGACTGCAGAAATTTACCTTCAGTTGTTCCCAGTAAAACCGTTCAGTACATCTTTTAACATCTGATTTACTTTGTAAGACCCAATATGCCAATTATCTGCATTCTCTATAGGTGGAAAATCTTTCATCCAAGTGTTATTTCCTGTAATTTTAAATACATTGACAACAGTCTTAATCAACACCACCACTATTGCAGAGTAAGGTTTAAACTGAGATTCCTTTTTTAAACACATTTGTTTTGATGTGTGAAATAGGAGGAAGAATATTCATTATTTGGCCTCTCTGGTCATAAAATATTTTAGTCTAGCTGCCAAAACATAAGTCTGTAAATCATACAAGTCCAATCCCCCACTTCCTGGGAGTAGTGTAAGATGGTCCAGGCTTATCCAAGGATGATTATCCCACCTTTAAGAAGCGCCTTAAAGGAAGAACTTGAGAGGCACAGAGAATTAAAGGTAAAATATATTACATTGTAACTGCAACTTTTTGTATTGGGTCCAAACCAAGCAACCTGAAACTGTAACAATAGCCCCTTATTTTCTCCCCTTACTTTCACCTTCAAACACTGGACCCCACCCAGTTTTGGTTCGTGAAGGGCTGATCTTGTCTCCTGAACCTGATTGACTTCTTCGACTCAGTCTCCAGAGCCATGGACAAGGGTAAGGTGGTACGCACAGCCTATCTAGACCTTGCCAAGGCCTTTGACACCATCCCCCACTCTGGAATCATAGATAAACTTACTAAGTTGGGCATTAATCCCTACGTCACCCAATGGGTTGCTAACTGGCTTACTGATAGAACCCACACTGTAAAAGTAGCCGACTCCAAATCCAGCTCCAGACAAGTGACAAGTGGAGTACCTCAGGGTTCAGTCCTGGGACCGCTCTTGTTTGGCATCTACTTCTCTGAAATACAGGCCAACGCTAAGGGACTCTGGCTAACAAAGTTCACAGATGACTGCAAACTGGGAGCCATTATTGAATCCCCAAATGATGTGGATATTCTACAAAAGGGCCTTACAGAAACAGATGCTTGGTGCCAGAGCCATGGGCTCAAGCTCAATGCCAAGAAATGTATAGTTATCCCCTTTGGGAAAAAACATGTATCTGTGAATTACCATATAGGTGGCAGTACACTAAACACCGAAAGTGTGTTAAAAGACTTAGGGACACAGGTGGACAGTGGTCTCACCTTCGATAACCACATCGCCACAACAGTCAGGAAATCCTATGTGGCACACACCATCACTAAGGGCTTTTCATCCAGAAAAAAGGAGGTCATTGTCCCACTGTACTCATCCCTCATTAGACCCATTATAGAATACAATGCCCCATTTGGTTTGTACCTCTCAAGACATCTGCAACAACTGGAAAGGCTGCAGAAATACCTCACTAAAAGAATCACAGGCCTAAAGCAGATGCCCTATGCTGACCGCCTTAAAAAACTCCAGCTATACTCTGTCGCATATCATCTACTCAGAGGCGATCTCTGCTTAACATACAAGGTCATGTCAAACCCAGAGCTGTTGGACATGCTACACTTAAAGAAATCCCAATCCCTCAGAGCCACATGGTCCAGGGATCTAAACCTTGTCATCACAATAAACAAAACATGCTGTAGGGATAGGTTTCTGACCCAGAGACTCCCCAGACTCTGGAATAGATCGCCCATACATGTCAAGTAGAGTGCCACTTTGGCCCTCTTCAAAAGGAACCTTGACGATTGGATGGGATAAAGGCAATTCACCCCAGGGATCACGTCAGTCACCCTGCTAGACAGGGGTCCAGGGAAGTAAATAGTGTGGGAAGAAATAGCCAGGGAATAGTTAAGGCTAGGCTTGTATAGGCCCTAGGGCTGATAGCCTGGTACCGACCTATGAACCTATAATATTATCTCCCCTCTTCTATGATTAAGCGGGCATAAGGAAAAGTACCCTTTTGGATATATCCCCTTAATCAAATTGTTATGGTCAACTTGAAACAAATGTGCATCTTGTAAATATGTTGAATGCATCTTAACTATGAAAAGTAAAAAATATTATTCCCCTCTTAAGCTCATTTAGTATGCCATTCACATTACATGATACAATTACTATTTTAGCTGTACTAGTAGGATGTTTGGCACAATGAAAATACAGATAATGTCCATCCATTCTCTAATAAAAAATGTTTAACTGTAGAATAACCTTATTTAAATGACTAATCAGTACTTGTATGGTAATGCAAAGTAATGTGGGCTTTCAGGGTAAAAACTGAAGGAATTAAACTTTAAAAAACCACAAACTAATACAATTATGTACATGCATTAAACATCAATGAGCATGGTTCAACAGTGAGCAGGTATACCATCCCTTGAAGTGAAATGGGAAGACAAAGGAGCAACTTCAAATTCTGCCATTGTCACACACAAGCAGCAAGTAGGAAATTATAAAAACATTGTTATTCAGAGACCCCCCCCCCCTTATCTGCTAGGTTAACAATTTGATGCATGTCAAATTTGGAGACTGAAAAACCTAAGAATAGTTAAAGTGCACCATTATGTTTGATTGCACTGCTGCATGAGCTCTCCAAGTCTTTGTTTAAACACCAGGAAAAAGTCTAAGGGTCGCCTTGAAGGAGGACAGTCACTATTGCTTGTAGAGCCCAGTGTATCAGAAAGCTTTCTAGGAAACAAACTTGAAGAAGACTTCTGTAACTGATTAACCTTCAGAACTGTAGGATATGACGGTCTGTACTTCAGCTATTTCATCAAGCTAGAATCATGGCCAGTTTGAATTCTGCATGGCACTGACATGCCCTAATAGACTAGTTCTGTTCAATAAAGACTTTGGAGCCATTTATTATTGAAGCTTTCCCAGGTTGCCAAATCCTCCCCAAAGCTTTCCTTCATAGCTTAATTGAAACATCTAAAGACAATCCGGTGAGGATTATACTGGCTTAACAGGCTGTAGAAGGGGTATCCAGTGTGCTGTCGTAATAAGTATTCCCTGCTGAGGTGTTTCAGTCCATTCAGCTAGCTTTGATTTATGAAGCTTATACAGTCTGAGCCTTCAGTTCTCTCTGGCATCTCCAGCATGTGGAAGTTATGCTTCTGATTTCTGTCTTCCAAATCTATTAGTTTACTCTCCAAAACTTCATTCTTGGCTTCAGCAAGTTTTGGCCAATGTTGCAAGACTTTGATATCATCCTCATGAAACGTAAGCTGTTTGGAGTTCAGCTTTAGCCATGTAATCCAGTAATGTATTTATCTTCTGCAGGTTAAACCTGATGGAATCAAATGTTTTGTCTCATCTCTATCCATCAGTATCTATGTACACTGGCTTCATTGTTTTTGAAACGCATGCTACCTTGGCAGCCCCATCATGTGGACATGAATGATGAACAAGTTAAACTTTCGTTCAGGAAGGTTTGAGAGTCATAAATTTGCAAACAGTAGTCACAGTGTTCAAGATTAGTCCTTGGTTATAAATGTTGCCTGAGCAGTATGGAGTAGGACTTTTAATTTAAATATATTTACAAGAGGGGAGAAGAGCATAATTCCAAAGATGTCTACAAACTGCTGACATCACCAGATATCCCCTGCTTAACCTACATCTTAGCTAAACTTCAGTCACACACTGAAAAATCCTGTTGAATACTGGCTACAAAAAAATCCAAACTCATGCTCATCCTTAAAAAAACTAATGCTCTTCCTCCCAAAAACTTAACCTGGAAGGTCAACCAACCTAACACTTCTGTCATCTAAAAACATTATACACTACACACAGTTTTCAATACAAAACTTGTTTGGAATGACCATTGGCAATAACCTAAAGTTTAAAATGCATGTAAGCAATGAAATAAAAACTCATCAAAAGCTAGGAGCCATATACAAAGTCAAATACTTGACTATTAAATGATGCAAATCTGTAGCCTCAGCCTACCTTCTACAAAGCCTAGTATGTGCAGTACTAGTGTTCACCAGTCTCCATTCAACCCAACTAAATAGGCTAGAGCAATGTATAAAAAAACTGCAGTGTTTGCTACTGCGCTTTGCAGCAGAATTCATCATTGTAATGCCCTCAAGGGGCTCCACTGGATTGAGATTCCTAACTGTTTGAAATATTCCCATCTCAAACTTGCCTGCTTCATTCTGTATCACCATGACAATTGCTCATCGGTTCATATTAGACTAATGACCACCAAGATCTTTACAAGGCTAGTCATGCATCCCAACACAGTTTTGTCTCAAAGTTCCTTGGACTCCTATATGGTGGGGTATGTTCGTAAAGAGGTAGGTAAGGGTTATGTAGGGGGAGTATGTTAGCTGGAGATTAATCTACTTATTTACTGTTGACTTCTGTCCATCAGAGATATGGGGGTCATTAGCGGACCGGAGTTCTGCTGTGGTGGCCCCTAATTGGGAAAAGCCAAAATACATTAGTTTTAGAGATATGGGGGTCAGACTGTGAGTGAATTTGCAATCTTCCATCCAGTGATCAAGGTTGCTTTTGAATAGGGTCATGGATGAACTCTTCCTCATGTAGATGTGGAGCTTATACCATAGCATGGGGATCCTTTAAGATGGATATCAGTCCCTTCAGCAGGTTCTGTTTATCTCACAGACAAAGTTCAGGTCCTTGGATCTAGTGTTTCTGTTGCTGTTTATCTTGTGGATGTGCAAGGTATCCATCAGAGCTACATCTCAGGATGCCTTGTATGCTATTATAGATTGCATCTCAGTAACCCATTGGAGACAGAGTACAGAGATAGGATGTTAAGGTGATCTATGAAGGACAGGGTATTCATACTTACAGTTCATCCTTGGCATCATTACTTAAATGGTACTCCCCGTCCAGAGAACTATATTCACAAGCTAAATTTTGCTTTACCAACATGTGGGATATAGGTTCCCCTTCAAAACATCGAAAACCCATAACATCTAATTCCAAAACAGTGAGACCATAAGATCGAAAATGAATAACATCTAAAACTCATAACATTGAATCTCACAACATCAAAAATGCATAAAATTTAGTTGTGTATCATAAAACATGTAAATGGTACAGTTTATTTTGTTAATCTATATATAGGGTTTATTATGCCACTCTGTATGTGTTTTTAGGCCATACAGGAAAGTGATTTACACATTATGTGCACATTGTTTATGATGATCACTATGTAGTGGTGTTAGGAAATTTAACTTTTTCCTACTG
Source organism: Protopterus annectens (assembly GCF_019279795.1). Lineage (NCBI taxonomy): Eukaryota > Metazoa > Chordata > Ceratodontiformes > Protopteridae > Protopterus > Protopterus annectens. Next base: position 513,553,720 of record NC_056745.1, read on the forward strand.
TAGTGTGATCTTGGAGTTGGTATATTTAATTTACAGGGGTGGGGGGCAGAGTCCCTCACTTCGGGGATGCAGGGGGCTTGCCCCCCTGTGAAACATAGTAAAGTGTATGGGATATTATTTATACTTGCTTTGTAGTGTTAGATGTTGAGATTCGATGTTATGAGTTTTAGATGTTATGCATTTTTGATCTTATGGTCTCGCCATTTTGAAATTAGATGTTATGGGTTTTCAGTATTTTGAAGGGGAACTGGGATATAATGCCATTCATAGCTGTCAACCTGTTAGCACAAAAAATTTGGAAAAAGATAAAAATAATGGGGGGACAAAGCCCTGAAAACAGGGACAAATTTTAAATATTGCTCTTAGAATCTTAGAAAGTTACTAGAATTAAAGATCTTGTTACCATGCATATTTTCTGAAGGATATGAAGTCTGAAACTCAAATACCTGTCATTATTTAGTGAATTTGATGATTACTGATTTGCCACAAAAATCCAGAAAACCACAAATTTTATGAGAAATAGACCCAAAATATGAGGTGAAAATCTGGACAATTGAGAGGTATGAAAGGATGCTTGGTATTCTTTCTTAGTTAACAAACACTAGAACAATATTCTTTCTGCACTATAACAGACTGAAAATCCAAGTGTTCTCAAAAAAGAACATTTGAAACCACTTCCAAATTCCTGGTTCTGCACCTGTCTAACACCTGTAGGCTATGAAATAGACTTTCATCCCCTCTCCTTTGTCCTTCAACCTGCACTCCCGGATATATCAACGTGTTGCATTGCCCTGAAATGCTGTGTAGATTGTAAACATTTATACATCATTTTTTCTTTCAGGCAATGACCATAACCTCACTGCTATTTTCCTTTTCTCTCAACCCCTTTATATATATATATATCTATCTATATATATATATATATATATATATGTATATATCTATATATATGCTTCCAGCTACCACTCGTAGTATCTCTTCTTTCTTAATACATGTTCATTAACCAGTTAACACTCACTGATGTCCCTTTTTACTTCCTCTTTGATTTTCCTTTTCATACAGTATCTACTCTTCACTTCTTTTCCCTATCCCACTGTTTGTCATACACCATTGATTCATAGATTTTCCAAGGCCATTGAGTCTCATTTATACCTTAACAATACACTCCGTCACACCATACCTCCTTTCTCCAAGAGGGTCCAACCAGTCAATCCTGGAAAAAAGTTTTACGTGCTCATCCAATCATCTAAGTTAACTTAAAGAAGGCTGCTAAGTCTCACACCTCCAATCTTTTCCTATCTTACTCCTCCCCCTCCATTTTACTCCTTTTCCCTTTAACAACATAAGTTCAGTACTTAAATCATTTTAATCTAGTTTGATATACTGTTTTTTTTGTTTTGCTTTTTTGTTTTGTGTTAAATACCTTTGTTAAAATATCACTAAAGTCATAGGCATGCATATATTAATAGAAAAGAAAAGAAACCATATTAACATTTTTTTACCTTTACATACATTATGCATTAAGATTCATGTCATATAATCGAATGATTAAAACATCGAACCACACTTCAGTGAGATAACAGCATTGATCATCAGTGAATCTCACCACATCAAAGCAATGGCTGGTCAACAGCTGGGACATTAGCATCTTACTTGTTACTTTTGGTATGTATAACATGATAGGAGTAAATATGTATATGCACAACTATTGGTAAACTATTGCTATTCATTGTGGTGAGATTTGCTGATGTTGGCTTTTAGTGATTAAGACGTTCAATGCTGTAGTCTTGCTAAAGTGAGGTGTACCATTTTAATAGTTTTATCATTTGACATGCATCCATACATTATATGTTCTCCTTCTTGATGCCAATTGCCTTCCAACATTACATAAATCACTCAGTTCATGCCTTCCCTTAAACCTCAATCCTCTTCCTAAGCATTATTCTGCATAAATGTTTCCCACAAATTCCATTTATTTTTATGTAATGTGTTCCTTCTCTTTTCCAAAAGATCCTTCTTTCCAGTTCTTTTCTCTCTTTTACAATATTCATTACTTTAAATACAGATGGTTTTAGACTTTGATTTCCATTTTCTAGTTATTGCTTTTTTGGACAGCCAACAGAATTAAACTTAATAAGGCCATATTTTATCTCACCTCAAAAGAATAATTTTCTTAAGTACAGCTATTTGCTTTCCCAATAATTGACAGAGTACTCTGTAAGTATTTTTTTAAATCCACCAACTCATACTTTCAAAAAATTATGTTCTTATTTATTTATTTCTTCTCCATCACACCTCTAACATTTAATAGCTACCTGAGGAATTTTTTTGTCTGCTTGGTGTATAAAAATACCTGTGTAAATACTTTTAAGCAAAAATCCTAAACTTTCTGGATTTTGCTGCATGATTGAGAGTCATGCATATATCCTCCCTTTGTTCCCTTGTAAACTGCTTTTCCAGTCTCTCTCATCAGTCTTTTCTGACCTCTTGTGATTGATTCTTATAGTTATCATGCATTATTTTATATGACCTTCTAATTATCCCCTTTTAAACAACAACTTCTGTTCCAGATTTGACTAAACTTTTTTTGCCTATACGCACGCCATCAATCCCTGCTAGGGAAGACTGTCTCAAACCTGGAGTCCAGTCATATTTTTGGCTTCACCTTTCCCTCTGTACTTATTTGCTGCCAGTATCCTGGTTCCTTTGTCTGTTTTCTCCAGTACATTCCTGACCCCTCTTGCCATTTTTCGGTACCCCCACTTACAGTTGGCAAAATCTCCTTTCTCCATTCATACATTGGCTTAGTTCTTAGAATACCTTTTGAAACTTTATGAATATAATATTGTGTATGCTGGTTATTATTCACCTTAAGAATGTGCATCCAAAATCTACTCTCTCCTTCGTTCTTGAATTCCCCCTGCTTCATCATCAACTCTTTCCACTTTGAATTGTAGCTTTCTGATTGTGTTGTGTATATGATACTTAACTGTGTAGCCCTAAAATCTGCATTCAGATCAAATAATCCTGAACCACCTTGTTCTATTAGGAGGATGAAGTTATATCATTTAACTCTTGATCTCTTTCTCTCAAGGTAAATTAATTGTGGTCCACAACTTTTCATCTTGTTGATAAAAATATGCCGGAGCTGTGTGTAAAACTAAAGGGACTAAAAACATTTTCACTGCTTGAATCTTACTATCCACATCCATAAACAAAAGCTTCCAGTTTCTCGGTTTTTGTTTCTTTTGTTTAGTCTCTTCCCTCTTATCCTTAGCTGCCAGAGGCTCTAAATGTAATTTTTTTTTGGTGCCCTGGAGTTATAAAAAAAGTTGCTTAACAGCAGTCTTTCTAAATGCATGTATATTATCCAGATGCTCCCTTATTTTCTCTTTAGCAATCTGCAGTTGCATCTCTTCATGTTATGTGAGATTTCCCTTTTTCTGCAATACTTATATACTTCTCATTTTTTTATTTCTACCGTGGTTTTAAACTCCATTTTCTTTTTATGTCACTCACTTGCTATCACTTCTGAAGAAATGTTAATAACAGTCAAATAATTTCCACTACTCATTCCATAAAGTCTTCTCTTTTTAACAGGTAGATGGGAAAGCACCAGTGTCTCATCTTTATTTCATTATCTTGCATTTTTATAATGTATTATCTGGAATACTAATTGGATGTGTCTAAGCTTTCAATTCAATAAATGTATTCTATTGAATATAGTTTCTATCCAGTCTAACCCATTTATTGTACCTTGGGAAATATGTAAATTCTGTCTAAGTTGCTACTACTGAATTCTCATCTTCCATACTAAATATTTTCATAATTTTGTTTCAAAAATCTAACCTCTATTGTTAGATTTTCCCTTCTAGGTACCTCTGATATGGCCTCACCTTTGCAAATGAAGTTCGTCTTCACCTGTAAGTGATATTCCCTGCTAAAAGTGGATTGTTTCTCCCAAATTTTCTTAAGCTCTGTAATAGTTTTGCCAATAGTCCTTTAATATCCACAAATCTATCATTAATGTCTGTTTCCCCTCTGTTACCCTAGCAATCACTGTTATTACTCCCATTTTCCTTTGTCCCTGATAATCTGCTGAATGTCCATTCTGAAATCTTTTTTTTATCAAATTCACATGCTCATTTATTTCCAAATGTGTCTCCTGCAACATTGATGATTGCTCTCTGCATTTCTTAATGTAGTAAAGTATTCTTTCCTTTTGGTCTATAGCTGTAAAGCCATTTACATCCCAAGATACTATGGCCAGAGTAGCCATTATGATAAAAAGATATTATTCCCAATTATTATACAGGACAAATTTTTTAATGTGTATTTACAATTTTTTGTCTTGCACGTGTACACCAGTATTTGTCAGGCTGATCTTTTGTACAGTTTCTTATTTCTGTGTGAACTTACATCATATTTTTCAAGATGTTTTGTTTTAATGAAAACTCTCAAACAAAAAGCTAAATACATTTTCAGAGCACTCTAGTCCCCTATTACCTTAGAGCAAACACACAAAGCTATGTATATTTTAACAAGTTAGGAGTAACTCTCCAGTTAGGGACAACTGCCCCAAATCAACAGCTGCACCCATAGCCATAACCTAATCTAAAATGAAGGTTAATCTTACTAAAGCACACTTTACAGCTTGTGTACCTGCCTACACAAATTTCTGTCTGTTATTTTCTTTTCTCTATTCCCCTCCCATATGTGAAAAACAAGTTGCATGTTTTCAGAAAACATTGACTTTTAGCCATAAAGAAAAAGTGGACTGGCTATCCCCAAATAAAACTAAATTTACTATTCTACTAAATTCATTAAAGTATAAAGGCTGCTGGGGAGGCTACTATCTCTTATTTACCTTCCATAATTTCAGACATTAGTGCTTGTCCTTATACTTTTACATTGTGCTTTTTTTTCACAGCAAAGAATGCTCAGAACTCTGAAGATTAGTTGTGTGCACCTGCAGACAGGTTGTCTCCATGTAAAAGTAGTCAGCAATGAAAAAAAGACAGGTAATCACTTGCAGATGCTTGAATGAATCGTTGTTAATTTAATTCAGAACACAGTGTACCCAATTCCAGCCTTCAGCTGCAGATTTATTGTCTGTGATTGAGAACATTTGCTAATGGGGGAAAAGCTAATGCAAGAATATTAACATTTATCATGATATTTATCATTCTGTCTTATTTTTCAAGCATGTTTGCTGAGAAAAAATGTTCATAGCTTAAGTTAAAAACATTAATTTAGAAATTCACCCTTGTAAAAACAAGGGACGTTATCTTAGTTTTATATGTAATATAATCAGTACACTATTACACCCAGCTCCATCCCAGCAGGCCAGATCACAGCATTGTATTAATTTAAACTTGCTTCTGTTCAGCGTATCTTGTCTTGTATATACTGTAAAATCTATTTTTCTTGCAACTGAAAAATGCTTGTTTACTTTAATATATTTAGCACATACAGCTGTCACAGAAAAGACTACCCCACACATTTAAAATACCCCAGACTGCACACTTTACAAAACTGCTTTACTGTATAACATGCTTTTATATCACTATTTTAATGCAAATACTAAAAAACAAAATAGTTTTACTTAGTTACTATTTTTTTCACTTTAGAGTCCTAAACATGAATGACAAAATGGGTTATATGTTTTACCCACAGGTTTAACAAAGTCAGCAAAGGTTAAATTCTTTTCTCAGCTACTTTTATTTGCAAAGCCATGTTTCACAAATGAGATTGATGCTTTATAAAATCACATTTATTCACTAATTTCATTGTTACTGGTCTTCTTTCTCATCATCTCCATCTCCCAACACTAGACGCTGGTACACCTGATTCTGTCTCTCAAGCATTTTCCTTTGGAACATTGGAAAATGTTTCAGTGGCAAGGTCCCTGTATGGACTTTGCTGTCATAAGAATGAGAAGTAGAGTCTCCTTCTGCTTGCTGGCTCACATTTTTTGGATTTTTTTGTGTTTCCTACTTAGCCTGTCCTGCTTAAAAAATGTCTTTGATCAACCAGGAAAAAATAATGTGAAGACAGCTGGAATACAGCACCTTGAATCTTGCATCTTTCTCTTGGCATTCCCTGATTTCTGTGTGAATTTGCTTCTGTTTTGCTGGGTGTACAGTGAATAATCATTTTCAACTAACACCGTTGTCTCCAGTTTTTAATACTTTAGCCTTCTGCCACAGTTTTATCAGGATCAACTATTTCTGTTGGCGTGATTCCATCTTTACTAATGTAGGTCTTGGCTGCTTTTGCATGGCCAGATTTGAAGCATACACTCAGTGTGCCCTTTCAATTAACAAATCCTGCCCTGGAACACCAGTCCAGTTGCTTATTTGTGAGTTCATAAAGTTAACACAGTCTGTTCCCTTCAGTTTCTGTGGTACAGCAGAAAATCTCTGGGTTACTCTGTGTGTTCTTGTCATCTAGCTCTATATTTTTTGAAACCGCTGTTCCTGAGAAACCTCATACTCTGCCATTTTTTTAATTTCAATGTCTGATTTTTGCAGTTTTACCAATACATCTGAATAGCTAAAGTGTCTTCTATTTTTCCAGCCTTTTGTTATTTGAGTTGAAATATTTCTTAAATACACAAATCATTGTACTCAAGTAGCATAATAAAGAAAGCAGGAAAATGCAAATTTCCAAGTATTATGAAATTCTGATATAACTGCACAAATGTTCACATAGGCCTAGAGCTGTATGATTAATCTGTATTATCAATATATTTGCATTTGTACTATTTCACGTACTTTTAGATTGCTTAAGAAAAGAGGGAGCAGGTGAAAGATTGAATTTCTTTAAGTGATGTATTTGATAAAGTAGGCTCAAGTTTGTAAAAGGATTTTTCTGAGGATATTAGCATGTGTGAAGGTCTTTACAATGACTTCTTAGACTGTAGTGTATATTTCTTATGAAAGTAGTAATTTCAGTGGTGGGCAGTAGCTATTAAGAAAAATATGAATGTTTAGTAGAAAAGTAGCTCTTGCTTCAACAGAGAGACATTTTTTTCAGTAATCTCACATGTCTGAGTAGAATGAATAAATTTAAGAATTTTATTTTGTGCAGTTTGTAAGGAATTAGTATTATGATGTGGGTAAAAAGAGATAAGAAGTAGGGAATATTCAAGTCAGAGTATAATGCCATTTTCAGGTATGGCATTATGTGCCTCATTAGCTCGCAGGTGTGAGATTCTGTAGTTTTAAATGGGCCTTAACCTTTTCAATCTGAAGATTTGCGAGAGTGTTAAATGGCAGATGCTGGTCCAGTATTATGCCTAGGTACTTTTATTGAGTGGTGTAGGGCAGAATATTTTTAATAGACCTATGTTGATAGGAGGTGGTATAGATTTCAACCTCTGTGGAGTCCCAGATAGCTTAACTGAAGATTTATTAGTACTCTTGGTGAGCTTATTTTTTGTAACTAGTTACACATTTGAGCAACGTTTTTTTTTTCTAGCTCCCCTGACAGTTAAGAAGAATCTTTGTGGCCAATAGTTATGACAATGTCATCAGTTAAGAGATATATTTAATTTAGGGAAAGTGTATGATAATGTATTAAAGGGAGAAAAGTAGTGGGCCTAATAAAGAACCTTTGAAATATCTTTGGAAATTGTGTGACTCTGAGAAGGAGTTGTTTGCATATGCTACAAATGCTCTGTTACGAAGAAAATTACTGAAACTGAACAACTTCACTGGAGAACCCTACTTTGGGAAGTTTTTCAAGTAATCGGTGAGTGACCACCTCAAAGGTACATCTGACATTAGGAAGATGGCACCAGTAGTAAGCCCCCTTTTTATATTTGAGAATATATGGTTACATGGTCTATAAATAACTGTTAAAAATATTATAATTAGGCCTAAAGCCAGGTTGCTTGTCTGACAGAATATCATATTTTGATGTATTTCACAACTTGTTCATAGGTTAGTTTTTCCAGATATTTAGCCAAGGGACAAATGTTTATAATAGGTCTATAGTCACTGGATGTTTTGGATAGGCTATTCTGGGGATTGGTAGAATTGTGTTGTTCTTGAAACTAGGTAGCACACAGTTTGTGGTAAGAGTTAGGTTTAAAATTTGTCTTAAAGGTGCCAGCTCATAATAATCTGTGATGTAGCATATGAAAATGTGGGTTGTAGTGGTAGTCCATGTTTTCAAGCAGAAACTGAACTGATTTAGTGACAAGTTTGAAGCAGAATGGGGATAATTAAGCAAGGAATAAAGAAGTGTTTGAGGGTAGGAGGGTCAAAGTTGTTAAATAGCGTATGTATGGATGAGAATACGGATGAAAGTATTGATATGTCAGATATTACTTTAATAGTGATAACCTCCTGTACAGAGGAGCTTAATGACTCACTAAGTTGAGACAGAATTGTCTGTAGGATGTACTGACTTTCCAGTTAGTATGGAGACAGAATTTCACTGTGTTCTTGAATGCATTCTGGAAGAAATTTCCTGTAGTACACCATACCTGCGAAAAGCCTATGATAAGCTCATGGGCTTTTCATATGAGCTGATCTAAAGTCACAGTCTGGTTTGTAGTGTTCCAGGGTCTAAAACATCAGTGGTATTAAGGTAATTTAGTACTTTATGAGTGAGTTATAGTTCAGTACTAGACAGGTATTGATAGAATTCCAGCCATTTCAAGTTGCACAGTGAAAAGCAGCAGTTGAGTTTAACATGGCAATTTGCTGCAGATCTGACAATCTTATGGGAACCTTGACCTAGTGTGTGAAGAAAGGAAAACTGTAGATTTGTATGTCTAGAGCAGAGAAGTGTGATAGGAGGAGGCAGTAGAGTTAAGAACTAAGGTCACGCAGAGTCCTTGTACCCTGTAAAGATGTCAGCATCTTGGATAACTCTAAATTAGTATGTAGCTTAAATGTTTGTTAGACCTGAGCTGATTTTCAGTGGTCTTTCCAAATGTGTATTTGCTACTCTGCAATAAACAGTGCTGTGCTTACTAAATTCCATAACTAAGTGCCACTATAGTATTATACCACTATTATAATACCCTGATCAAACTGATGTCAGTGTCCTACTACTTGTATATGCGTGTAACTTAGCCCTGTCCTTCCTACTCTGGCTGTGAGTATAGCTACTGGTATCATATTATTTAACCAGAACTGTCTCGGAGGCTCTGTAGTAATGACTGGTGGCAAAATTGCCAATAGTTTTATCTGTTTGCCCTCTCTGGTACCTGTGTTGTTTTTTTTTTTTTCTCATGTCTGTTTTGTTCTTGTACTTCTAGACTTTGGCCGGACCATGTTTGCCACTTACAGAAAATATAAAGCATCTGGACCTCAGAGCTAGCCTGCTAAATACAAATTTAAGAGCAGCCTATTTATTACCCTGCTGTGAATATATAACCTCCATAAATAGGTGTTTTTGATAGTTACTTATTCACATTTTTTCACTTCAAGAAGTCAAAATTTGTACATTAAAAACAGCCTTACCTGATTTTAAATAGCCTAATATATCTCTTCATAGGCAACTTTTAATATAAATTCATAGATTAGTACTAAACTAACTGCCCTTGTGAGCCATTTTAAGCCTAGCCAATTATCACTTGTGAGACTCAAACCCTGCACATTGTGTTTGTAAGGCAAACACCTTAACCATTAGGCCAACCTCCCACCATGATGGTGATATACACCTCTCACATATTTTGATATTTTATGCAAACCCCCATCTATCAGTATTTAGGTTATTTTTAATAATTGTCTTTCATAGACCTATATTAGGTAAACCTTTTGCCCCCTCCCTTTTCTTTCAACATCAAGTAATTAACTATCAGGTTTTTTGTTGTTAATCTAATTTCAACTTTTCTTTAACAGTTTTGAAATAAGCAGTAGATTTTGTCAAACTATTCCTAATCTCACTTCTGTTATTTATTTTTCTCTTTTTATTTTCATGTACTAACCTATTTTTGCTACCACTGTCCTGTATGCTAAGTGTGTAAACTTTCTCATTAATCCCCTGCTTCATGTAATTTGCTTTATGTAGTAAAGTGGAAACAGTAGCAATTGCATACACTTACCTTCTTTTGGTCCAGTTCATTGATTGTTTTCTTTTCCACAACATTCAGAGCAAGTGGAACCCACTCTGTTTGCCCTTGCTCTGCTACCCTACACTACCCCATATTCCCACCCACCACCAATTACTCTAAAGTTGTCCCCCTATCTCCACACACCTCAAAGCTCAGACAATCCCAGTCCATAGCGCCTGCATGCATTAACTATTTGCAGTCCCTCCCATATTTTGTTCAGTACTTCCTTCACTATCCAGTTCTCCTTTGTCATGTATATCATGATATACTCCCTGCCGTCTTCCTTACCAGCACTTCAAATCCATATTGTTTCTAAATACAACACATCACCCTTCTTTTTCCACCCCCTCTATCCCTAAACTTGTGAAAATATCCTATAACTAACCACCATAATACAAATCTCCATCCTGACACTCTCACTTATCCTGCTACTCACCCACTAAACATCTTTACCTTTGCACTTCTGAACAACCCATCACTATCATCCTAGTTGTACTATCTGACATGCTGCAGCATACTCAGCCCTTAATTCACCCGAGGTAACACTCACCTTGTAGTCTCCCAATACCACACAGCCCATTACTATCATCCTAGTACTGTCCAACATGCTGCCGTATGACTCTGCCGTTAATTCACCTGAGGTAACACCCACCTTATAGTCTCCCAATACCACACAGCCCATCACCATAATCGTAGTTGTACTTTCCAGCATAATACACAAGTTAAAATTAAACATTAAAATTAAAGTTAAATGTTTATGCTACAATCAACGTATCTCTACCAAACTAAAACTCAGTGGTGAGATCCATCCAAACTCTGGACCTGCTGCATCCCCACAAACCTGTATCTCTGCACCCCCACAAACTACATCCCTCCAATACAGTATAACATTGCTTGTTCTTCCCTTAACATTACACATATAAGTATGATAAGCATCTACAGTAAAATGACACAGTTCCATGCCTGGCTTAACCTGCACGCTCCAGATATAGTAGTACTAACTGAAACTTGGATAATAAAGATACAAAAGATAGTGAAATTCTACCCCAAACCATAATATACAAAGAGCAGACAGACAAAATAAAAGGGCCAATGTAGTCGCAATACCATGCAAAAATTATCTGCAGCTTACCCCTTTACCAGTAAATCCACCCCAATCTGATGAGACAGAAATTCTCATATCTGCCCTCAGACTTCACCAAAACAAGAAATGTTTCATCATAGGTGCTTATTTGTTACCTGGTAGTAATCTATCTCAGACAACTAATCGGTAATCCCACCTGTTGTGATAAAAACTATCAAGTTTTTCCCTGTGTGGGTCTTCAGTGGGGTTAGTGCCCCAGATTTGTAAAGATTCATGGGATTTTCTTAAATTGGGAGATATCCCTTTTCAGACTGAGCATATTCTGGGCACCTATAGATGTGTGTGTTATATTCAGTCAACCCACATGAGGCTGGCCTTAGATGGTTTGAGAATGCCTTGGTTGATATTGGTGTTTTGTCCCAGGATTGTATAAATACCATTAGTGCTTTAATGGAAATGGTGGTGTTGAATAATTTCTTGTATTTTGAGGGACAGCTTTTCGGACAAATGAAGGGTGTAGCTATGGGGGCAGCATGTGCCCCCAGTTTCGTAAATCTTATGAACTTTTGGGAAAATCAATTTGTATTTAATTCTCCCTTTAACTCAGGATTTGCATTCTACACCCGTTTTTTGGACAATATATTGTCTGGAAGGAAAGCAGGGAAAAAACTTGATAGTTTTTTTCAGTATATTAATTCTACCACACCATTTCTAAAGTTTGTACATGACTATAGTGAGTTAAGCATTTCCTATTTGGATGTTAGGATTACCAATGATTTTAACTAGAACTGTTTTGTATCTAATATCTTTCGAAAAAGTACTTTTTCCAACACTTACTTACATTTTGATAGCCACCACCCCTATTGTCAGAAGAAATCAGTGGTGAAAGGCCAGTTGGTAAGAATGATTTCTGATGAGGTGACTTTCATTAATTAATGTCAAATATTATTGAACATGTTCATGTAGCGGGGGTACCCCAAAGAATTCTTAAAACCTATTTTTGATGAGGTAACCCACAAGAGAAGTGGGTTATATTTACCTCTGTTATAACAATGGGGTTGTACTGAACAGTGATACTATGAGCAGTAGTTGTGTTCCTGAGTGTAATTTTGGTGAAATACATGGGCACAAAAGTACCAATTTTAATCGGGCTTTAAGTACCTTTTCTTTAGATAGTTATGCATTGGCTTCCATTCTGAGATACAATTAGTTGTTGACATCCACCAACCCCCATTTGAGTAAAATATTGGGGGATAAACCAACAGTGATTTATAGGAAAGATCTTTGTTTTAAACAACTGCTGGAGAATAAACAGGAAAACAGGAGTGGTGGTGGGGCTTTGGATGGCATGCATAAGCATGGCTGTTGTAAAATGTGTCCCTATATTTTAGTGGGGGACCAGTTTAATCTTAATGGTTGTAAGGTTATTATAAAAGGAAAATATAACTGTAATACTAAGTGGGCCATATATGCCGCCAGCTGCCTTGACTGTTCAGCATATTATATTGGTAAAACCATTAGAAGGATAAAAGAAAGGGTGTACAAACATGAGGGACATTAAAAATAGAAAAGATACTAATGCACTTTATAGATATGTGGAGAAAGATCCTGGACATAGATTTGGATATTTTGTGATTGACCAACTTGAAAAGGACGATAGGGGTCTAAATTATTGAAGAACATTTACTAGTTAGAGAACTGAAATGGCAGCTCGGGCTCAGTGCTTTAAATGAACCTGGGCTAAATGATGTGTTCTATTTCATCTAGTCTATTTTTAAAGAATTTAGAATGTTAATGTGTATTGCAACAAAGGGAAGTTTTTAAGTTTCAAGTTAATATTTATTAGTATTAAATTAATTGTATAATTGTCATGAGACTTTGTAATTGAAAGAAGAAGAAGATTTAACTGTTCTGGTTGGGCACTTTCTTAGTTCTGATGATGTCCTGATGGATGAAAGCTCTAAACTCTTTTCAGTGTGTTGTTTTACAGTGTAGCTGCTGTTTGTGGTTATTAAAGCTTTTTACCGGCTTTCAACTCTGTTTCCTGGTTAATAATGAGAGTGGATAACATGTTGGAAGTAAACCATTACAGAATATTTTCAGCAGCTAAGGAATAGAAGTCACCAGGAACACAGAAAAAGGCAAGAGATTGCAAATTCTTTTTGTTAGTTTTAACTTGAATAAGAATGGATTCCCTAGGCACACTGGATTTGCACGTCACGTATGAAGTATATAAGGCCGCCAACTCTCACCTTTGCTACCAGAATGCATTATGCCTCACACTTGTTGAACAATTTTTGTGTCTGGAATGTTTTACAAGTCAAGTTTCAGAAATAGCCACTATACTAAGGCAGGGTTGTGTGATCCTATTGGCTTGATGCTTCTTACCAGTTTAGTACCGCTAGAAGTTGACCAGATGTTATTAGCCAAATCAAAAACCAAATACCTTCAGACAGCAGAACAAATAATAAGAAAGATGGAAAATCAAGTCATTTCCAGTGGCATAGTTGGATATTGCACTGACTCTGGACCTGAGTTCATTCAGCATCTACAAAACTTGTTTGGGTTTGCAGGTGATGATGGACTCTCACATTATTGGGGGGGGGGTAGAGTTGGACAGTAAGCATATTGCCACAATCCTTCTCTGCAGGGGTGGTATTGTATAGGAACCCTAGGGCAGTCCTTTGGCCCACAAAGCCACTATGCAGTGGTAACCCTCATTAGAAAGTGAACATGAGCATGTAGTCAAAGGGGAAGGGTGTTGTGGGCCCTGCAGTGAAGTGGGTGGCTTTTCCCCTATATACAGGGTAGATTTAAGTCATTTAAAAATGCACTCGCAGCTGGTATGCTTATGAGGACACAAGCAACCTTCATCTCTACCTGAATGATGTACTACTAGACTCTTGCATCCATCATTCTGGGTTTCCCCACCATGGAATAACGAATAGGCTTAAGTCCATTTGGGGAGGCTTGCATATCAGTAGGCACAGGGGCAAAAACATAAAAAAAAAAAAAAAAAAAAGATGCAAAGTCATATGACCAGTATTTTCTAGTAGCTTTATGGTGGGCTTATCTGCCCAGAGACGAATGGTATCGTACTGTCTCCTTGGTGCTTTATCTATCTGTACCTCCACATCTTGGTGTGGATGCTACACCATTTTTTAAAGTTCCCACTAGAGACTAAAGATCGTGTGTCATGCCCAATAAAGCTGGTTAGTGAAGGACATTTTTTGTGTTGTGCATGATTTGTCAGAAGTGGCAGTTAGCAATGAATGGCCCAGGATTAAAGGGCCTCAAGCTAGATGGATCCTGAGATTGCAGTTAAACTAGCAACATACAAATGGGAGCTCTATAAGCTGCCTGATGAATAAAGGAAGATGACCTGATGTAGTTCTTACTAAAAAGTGCTTTAGTTGCACAAGTGATTCTGGAATGGCTGGGAGGTGATCTTATAGGGTGCTGTACATTGTATCTTGGTCAGAATGATCTTTTGGATACAGTGTGTGGTGGGAGCTATGCTCATGTTACTTTATTCAGCTGTTGCAGCAGTACAGAGGTACTGTTGTTGCACAAGTAATTATGTAAACCTGGACAGGTGATTTAGTGTAACTTGGTCAGATGGATCTTCTGATTACAGTGTGGGGGTTACATACTTGTTTCTTTTCTCAGGCATTGGAACAGTCTGTACCCACAGTGAGTTCTGAAAGTTAGGATCTCATAGACAGACCTGTCTTGTGAGAAGGTGATGCAGATGCGTACAGAGGAGATGGGTGCCTTGAGGTATGTTACAGAACTGAACTCTGTAAGAATGTATGAAAATCCTACATCAAGAGAATCCCCATTTGAACTGATGGCACTGCTGAAAGAAGAGTCAAAAACTAGGCAACCTACTGAGGAGAGGGATGTTTGTACCCACTGTAGTACTGACTGGCTATGCAAAGTACTGCTGATGGAGGAAACCTAATAGCAGTCTGGGAATATTTGTAGACCATATCCTGCTTAACCAGGAAACTCTCTTTTTTATTTGCTGAACAGTTAGACACTGAGGTTGCCTTATAACAAGCTGTCTAACTCTAAGATGCACAGAAGTCTATCTGTGGTTTATAGGTATAATATTAAGACAATTACTGCTTTGAGTGGGGGAGACTGTGACATCCACTAAGTTAAGGAAGATGAGGTCATCTTAACATTCATGCTTAGGCACAGATAACACTGAGTTTGTCTTGCTTGCACTGAAGTGCAATTCCATACCCTTCACCCAAAGCTGTAGTGTACTGAAATTAGATTGCTATTTGAAGATAACAGAGCCGATGGTCACATCTTGTAGCATGACTGATGAACCATTAGCATAATGGATCAGTTTTGAGTTTTCACAGTGACTACCATGTTTATAAAATGGCAACTAGGTGTGGATCAAGCACAAACTCCTTAGAACACCTACTTTTGCTGATAATGCAGGTGAGATAAATCTGTTTTATTTAGCCGACTGGCTTCTGTTTTGTAAGTAATTCGAAATCCATTTTGTGGAACATGCCATGATACCATAACCAATTAATAGCTCAGGAGTATTTGCATAACATACTGTATCAAATTCATTAAGGAGATGTAAGAAAACTAAACCAACAATATTACCTTGATCTGACTGATGACCAGTGTGTTCTTTGATAAGATAAGCTATGTCAGTTTCATAATTCAGTCTAAAACCATGTTGCACATTTAAGATGAGACTGTAATTTGATAGGCACTGTAGCAGATGAGACTAAGCACGTTTTTTGAGAACTTTTGATAAGAGAGGCAGTGGGGCAGTGAGGCAGTAGTTTAGTGCAACTATGGTGTCAACTTTGAGGACTGGTCAGGTTGCCATCTTCCAGATTTCGGAGATATGGACTTCCTTGATGGAGCTGTTTATTAGAACAGAGACAGAATATGTAGTGGAACTAGCAGAATTTTCTAGAAACTCTGGGTGAAAATTTGTAAAGTCATTGGGTGTCAGGTTTAGCTTGTGTTTGTATACAAGGTCTACAGGAAAGCAAAGGTGGGAATGTCATAAGAAGCTTCATTGCAGACAGAAAATTGCTCTTGACATGCTTTCTGCAATGCAGTTGTGGACGTATTTAATAAATAAGTTAATAATCCTCTTGTTGCTGGAATAAAGAAAGGGAGAAAGGTTAGTGGCTAGTACTGTTCCACAATTTACATGGGTTGTGTGCTGATGATCCATCAAAAATGCCTTTTTACTTTTGTAGATGAAATTCTTTACTTGGTTGTACAATTGCAATTTGTTTAGTACGATCAGGTTCAAGTTTAGAATGGTGAGACACCACAACTGATTTTTGATTGTTCATGAATTTGACACTGGCGTAACCCCAGCTAGGCAGTTAAACATGATTCACCTTTTATGTTGACATGCCATGCTCTTTAGACTACTGAGAACATGGAAATGAAGTAAATAAATGTGATCTAGTGGTAACTTAAGCACACCATTTTAGTGTTTAGTTGAATGTGGCAAAGCAGTGTTTTGGTTCATTATCTATTATGGTGTCAGCTCATACAAGAAATGTGAGAAGATGGCCAGTGACAGTCTTCCATTGTACCTCATATAGCAACATTCTTTCAGGCTTATGTAAGGAAACAGTCAAGAAAGAGACGTCTTGTGATCAGATGTTTTGTCAGTCTTAATGGTGAGAATAAATGTAGGATAAACCCACAGACCTATGAAGTGATCAAGGACTGAACTCATCATGTTATAATTTCCAATATATGTTGAAGACACCTACAATGATGATTTTCAGCTTTCATACTACTGGATAGCTACTGAAGAGCCTCCTTCATTATCGAGTCATCTTTTCCTGGGGGAATATATAAGAAGGCTATTGATACCAATTTGACTGTGATGATTTTTATTCAAACCAGCACTGCGTTTTATTTGTATTCTGCTTTTAATTGCATATTAAATATTGGAAAAAGACCACAACTGTGTCTCTTGTGAGTTACACTGAAATTAAAGGAGGTCAATTAAGGAGTCACGCAAATGTTAGAACAGGTCAATTAAGGTTAATTGTCTGTGAACTGAGGTTGGACCTATGAACTAAACCTTATTTAAGTGGTAAAATAGAACATTTTAAAGCTTTACTGGAAAAGCTCACCCAGACTCTGCCACAACTTGCAGTGAGGGAAAGGTTAGTTTGCTTTTGCTTTCTTGTATTTTTTTGTATTACTTGATTGCCTTCTTCTATTTTGTACATTTGCACTGTGTTTTACTTGTATCCTGTTTTTAATTGCATATTGAAACTAGGAAAAAGCAGCTGTCTCTTGTGAGTTGCACCAGTTTTTTCCCACCATCCCACCCTGGTTCATAGATTAGTACTAAGCTAACTGCCCTTGCAAGCCATTTTAAGCCTAGCTAATTATCCCTTGTGAGACTCAAGCCCTACACCTTGTGTTTGCAAGGCAAACACCTTAACCATTAGGCCACCCTCCCAAGCTGGTGCTGTTCTGTTCTTAAACTCAACTGTCTTTCTAGTTGCCTGCTCCTTATGTTAATTTGACCACATATTTCCTTTCTCTCCCCTTTCATTAGCTGTTGTGATTGAGCACAAAATTATCGTTTTGTGAAATCACTCCCCTTCAACTATTTAAATTTATTGGCCAGCCCACTATATTCCACAGAACCAGAATACAAAGTGCCCATTGCTCTTTTAAAATTAGTGGCTCTCCTCTTAGACAGATTACCCCCTCTTTCATATCTACCTGCTTAGTCCACACTGCAGTGCTTAGGATATTAACACATTTTTCCATCTTACCTTTAAAATCTGGAACATCTATTGCAAAACCACCAATTATTGGAGAGCCCACATTCACCTCTCAGTAGTCATTTTGGGATTAGTCCTTCTGTTTTCTCCTGGTGAGAGGAGGAGTACATGGGCATTATTTCCTGGAAACTGCTGATCACCAGAAAGCCTAATAACTGCTTCATAGGTGACATCTTGGAATTTGTGCTTATATTCTGCTCCTGGTGAGAGAAGGAGCAGAGTGCATTGATTCCTGACTGTTTCTGTCTGGGTAGTGAGTGTCTATGCTGTACATTCCTGATAGGTCTGGTTGCTATTCAAGGCATCTACCAGGAAAAGGCTACAACAAGCCTACAAACACTTGCATCATCTGGGACAAGACTGTCTGTAGCCTGCTTCTCATCTTGGGATTGCTGCTAATGTTTTGCTTCTGTTGGGTGAAGAAGCAAAGGAGCATTGTATCCCAGCAGAGTGAAGCTGTGGTGAGACCAGCCCAAGTAGCAGCCAGGCAGTAGCCATTCATGCGACTCCCCTCTTTTCATCATTCTTAAGAAGCTAATTTATTGTTTTCAGTAAATACTGCTTGATTTATTCGTAACTTCAAAATATCTGCCTAAATACTTCATCCTTAAATTTTCAGGGTCAACTTATTGGTTTCCCCTCAAGTGTCTGACAGTGCCCTGTATAGATGCAAACACCTCACGTAACATTTTTTTTCCTGTAAAAGCACCATTGAAATTTCGCCAATACCTAGCTGCACACACTGCAACTAGTTTGCAGTGACAAGCACTGTCCCCAGAGTTGCAAACCGGATACTCCTGACATCACTTTATATTCTCACTCCAAATGTCTAATCAATAAAAAAGGGTCTTTTGCCATGAATATGACATTTTCCACTATGTCCATTACCAGCTTGGTGGATATGGGCATCCTGAGGCAATGTAGAAATTGCCTCATGTTTATTGACAATCAGTTAATTCTCAAACAGACTGATATGGTATGTGAGAGATGTATTTACACAATGACACTGGAGGCAAAGCTCTCACATAAAATTACTCCTAATGTCAAAAAGGTTGTCAGTAGTACACACACTGCACCCATCACACACAATTCAAAGCAGACATATAGACCCACACATGCTGACGCACTTAAATGTAACCTTCCTAAACCCCAAAGACCTCCTAGACAAAGTACACATAACAAATATCCTCAGCAGCCCCGAATGCTCTCTTTCAAAACAACACCCACATCAGCACATACAGTCATATCTCATGGAGCTTCTACTTCTAAGCCTATAAGGCAAGCCACCACAAAATCCAACATGCTGGTCATTGGAGACTCCATCATTCAACACACTGATATCCCTTTTACCAGGATAAGTAAGGAGAAATTCACGGTCAGTTGCTTATCAGGGGCTAGGATCCATCAAAGCATGCACTCGGGTCATTTGACCACAAGTACCAGTATGACTCATAGTCCATGTGGGTGTAAATGACCCGAGATGTACCTCTCTAGACTAATATGAAGAGAGACATCATGGAGCTCTAGGGAATGCGTGTCCCAGGCTGGTATGAGACAAGTATTGTGCAGCATTTTATCTTCTCCAAGGATGATGCCACAGTATGAACAAAAGATGATTGACTTTAAAAATTGGCTTAGTTTATGGCATCATTCTAAGAGGGTGCAATGATTGTCAGCATGGGAGGAGATAGTCAACAGACCACGCTGTTTTCCCAGGGAGGGTCTGCACCTCTTCCCTATAGTCTTGAGTATTAGCTAAAACATTGTCTTCCCCCATAGTGCCTTTTTTAGGCAATGCCAAACTGAAAGTACTTCCGACATAACAAATCAAAACCAAGAAAATCTAAAGGTATTACTGCTCAATGCTAGGAGTCTAAACAACAAACTCTACTCACTAGAAGATCTCTTCATCCTAGAGAATGCCAATATCTGTGCAGTCACTAAGACATGGTTTACAGCCATGAAGAGCACAACAGTGCAAGGTTATAATGCCTTCCACACGTTTAGACCATGTGAAGCAGAGTTCCTCCCTAACCCTATACACAGACAGGGACAATTTACATAAAAAATAAATATACCTCAAGGATGGTTGAACAGGATAATGCACTTGAGCTACTCCATGTTCAAATCACCATAGGCAACATCCAATACCACTTCCTTGCAACTTGTAGGTCCCCTCTGTGACCCAGGAAACGCATATTATGTATTTAAACTTATTGGAAACTCTCACCATCCAACGCAATACCATAGTAATGGGTGGCTTTAATTACCCCACTAGTCATTGGGAATCCTATATGACACAAAATGTACAAGCCCAGAGATTTCTGGATTTTGTAAACACGAACTCCCTGGACCAGATTCAGTACACCAAACAGGGGTGCAACCATACTGGATCTGGTCTTCACTGATGTGGGAAGAGTGTTGCACACCCCTAGTGCAATGTCTTCCCTGGTAAGGTCAGACCACAAAATGGTCTTCTTTGAAGTAAAAATAAAACCTGGACCCCCAGTTAATCTTGTAATATTTAGGAACTACTCTAACGTTAACCCTGCTATTAAGTGATAACCTGGCAAAATTTCAAGCCTCATAAACATTGAGAACACTGCTGCCTATGCAGAACTGTTCACAGAAACCCTGTACAAGCATGTTAATAGTTGCATAGAGGCAGCTGTACCCAGCAGGAGGAAGTACAGAACTAACTCAAACATATATATAACAAAAGGAAGAAATTCATGGGAAAAATTAGGAGATACAGCACCCAGCAGGATAAAAGCACTCTCATCAAACTAAACAAACCACTCGGAGGACAAATAAAGTCTATCAAAGCCAAAGCTGAGGTAAATTTGGCCTCCCAGGCTACGGAGAGCTACAGGGCATTCTTTAGCTATGTCTGCAACCTCAAAGGCATTACACAATTGTGTGCAGAGCTCATTGTAAATGGAGCCACCTATACTGAGCCAGAAGATATGGCAACCCTCCTGGCTGATAAATTCAGCTCCAACTTTACACCTCTCTCCCCCGTGACCTTCCCTGAGGAAATGCCATCAAATTTAACTTCCCCCTGCTATCACTAAGGAACAGGTTCTTAATGCTCCCTCTAAGGCCAAGAACACTGCATTAATGGGCCCTGACAATATCCCAGAATGCCTTCTAAATAGCATGAAACATACCAGTCAGGCCCTCTGGAATTGCTATTTAACTGTAGCCTCCAAACAGGCTTCATGCCTCATGAATGGAGAACAGCAACAGTCATCAGTCTGCAGAAAGGTGGGCCCATCTACAGACCCTGGAAACTACAGACCCATAAGGCTCACTAGTCTTATATGCAAAGCCATGGAAAGAATTATCATGGAAATGATCAATAATGATATAGTAAACCTCCAGACATTGGACCCAACCCAGTTTGGTTTCATCATGGGCAGGTTATGCCTACTCAGCCTGGTGAACTACTTTGAGAAGGTCACCAAAGCAATAGATGAGGGAAAAATAGTTCACAGTGCCTACCTTGACCTGGCCAATGCATTTGACGCATTACCCCACTCAGGCATTGTTAACAAATGCAAGAGGTCAGGCATGGTTACCAAACGCAAGAGGCTAGATACAAACCTGTATGTCATCTGATGAATAGCTAACTGGCTCACAGACAGGACCCAGGTAGTTAGAATTGGGAGTCCACCTCTACAAAGAGGCCAGTCACAAGTGGAGTCCCTCGGGGATTGGTCCTTGGACCGCTCCTTTTTGACATTTACTTCTATGACATCAAGGCCAATGTCAGTGGTCTCTGGCTGACTAAATTTGCAGATTAGAAGCGGTCATTGAATCCCACATCAACACAGATGTTCTCCAGGAAGGGCTGTCACAGACAAACTACTGGTGTCAGAGCCATGGACTAAAAATAAATGCCAAGAAATGCTAATAGTGTCCTTTGGGAAGTCATTAACCCCTGGTAACTATCATATTGACAACATAGAGTTGACCCAGTAGTCAGGGACTTAGGAACACACATAGACAGTAATCTAGCCTTTGACTGTCATGTGTCTACTGTAGTGAGGAGGTAATTCTATGTTGTGCAACTTGTAAACAAAGATATGGCATCTAGGTCCAAATAAGTCATTGTTCCACTGTATTTGGCATTCATCAGAGCTGTGAGTGAGTACAGTGCCCCCTTTGGTATGTACTCAGCTAATCATATCCAAGAAATGTGATGTCCACAGAGGTTCCTCACTAAAAGAATACAGGGCACAAGTATAATGTCCTATGCTGACCACCTCAAGGCCCTGTCCCTCTATTCTGTCTTCTACAGGCTGTTGTGGGGAGATATATGCATAGCATACAGGGCATTGTCAGACCCCACTCTGATGGACCTCCTGCATATCCACAAAACAAATGACACCAGAATTATCAGTTCTAAAGACTTGAACCTTGCATATGATATAAGACCTGCTGGAGAGACTGGTATGTATCCCAGAGACTACCCTGCCTCTGGAATAGCTCCCCATCCATGTGAAGCAGAGTTCCTCCCTAACCCAATTCAATTGCAACTTGGACAGTTGGATGTGGAACAGGAAATTCATTTCTGGCTTGGCACATGTCTCTAATGAACACAGGCAACCTGTAAATGGTTAGTCTCCCAGGCCCCTACTTGTAAATGTTTCATATCCCAAGCTCCTGCTTACACTTATCAAGGGTACCAGAACTTGTCAGAGATTTGGGATGCATGGCTAGGTTTAAAGACGCCCTAGTGGTCATTGGCCTAGTAAACAGCTATGAACCCATTCAGAATGTGGTATGTTTGTTTGGGATAAATAACCATCAAGATCATCATGACAGAGTTTGCTGCAGCTTGTTGATAGGAATCTACTGGTAACATATTGTATCCTGAGGGAATAGCTCTCTGAATACTTGATGCTGTTTTTAGCCAGGTTTTAGAGACTGCTAGGATGTTAGTCTCATGCACAACTATATTGCGAATCAGGTTTTGTTTGTTTTTCATGCTTCTTGCATGCCCGTAATGGTGCTTAATATTATTTTTTGGAAAGGACCTTGGTTTAGAATGATGAATCACCTGACAGTTGCAGTGTATTAGACCAAGAAGAACAGAGAACAAGACTGCCGTAGTTTTATCTTCAGACAGTAAGTTATTTCCTGTATCTATAACTCTTTCAGAAGAGTGAAGTTAATAGTAATAACCGATTCTTCTTTAATGAGGCAATATTGTATGGACTGATTAATTACATGTGATTTTATTGTATCACAGGGTACCACCAAATGACTATGGACACCACTGTTTATTCCCCAATGTATGCAGAGTACACATGGCATGCAGTTACCCAAAGGGTTAAGACCATCAGTCAGAATTTGATGTAATACCTCATTCTGCTATTTGCTAAAGCAAATCAAGCCCTGATTATCTGCCAGAGGGTGTGTGCACTCATTGTAGGCACAAAACAACCTAGTTTAGTGGAAAGAGGGTGTTGGGTAAGGATGGATATACATTCCATACATGCATGCCCAAGGTAGCAAGGCTAAAAACAGGCATCCACAGCCAGAGTAAGAAAGACAAACTATTTGGCCATCCATCCGAAAAATTTTAATAAGTCAAGAAAGTCATGATGTCAAGAGAGCTTGGCAAAGGTGCTGAATGGTGGTTAAGGTGTAATAGAGTCCAGGTAGTAGTATAAGTGCCCTGAAACATATACTGCTACCGGGTGTATTCCAGGGGGGTTACACTGCAAGGGATAATGTACGTAGTAGAAAGTGTAATGACTAGAGTGTGTTTCTTACACTGAGTCTTAGGGAGTGTCCCAAGTGATCTTCATAAGAGCAGTGGAACCCTGCAGGGTATTATAGCACATCCTGGGTTACCATTTGAAATGTTGGCACCTACTAGAGTGAGTCCTGAAACATGGAAACTGAACAACAAAAAAAAATGGACTTAAATATATTAGGTCTGACATGGCCATTTCCCAGAATATTTCCTTTTCTCTGAGGTTTGGCAATCTCAGAGTTAGTATATATAAGTTTAAAGTAGAAGAGCAATCTTCAGTCTTTTCTTTTTTTTTTTTTTTTTTTTTTTTTTTTTTTTTTTTTTTTTTGGTTTGTCGGCACTCAGCATTTCAATAGGGAGCCCATCTGACACAACCTTCTCTGTACTGTTGTCACCTACCTCCAGCAATGTGAACTTCTGTGGAGAAAGAACATACCAGTGAATGGTACAGTAAATACATACTTGCATACAAATATTTCAAGCATGGACATTAATGCCCTTGTAGCCTGCCAATATACCAAAACAGTGGTTTCCATAAGTGTCCCAACTTTCCTTAAAATATCTAGACTAGTGCTTGCTTTAATGTAATTTGGTAGTCTGTTCCATGCACCAGCTACTCTCTCAGAGAGCCAATTAGTACACTTCTCATTCCTACAGAATCTTCTACATAGGTTGTCTGATGATTCTCTACCACTTTTTAATAACCCCAAACATTCCCAGAGGTAGTTGTCTCTAAATGCTCTATATACCCGAATAATATCTTCTCTTAAATATCTGTATGAGACACTGTACAAGTTCAAATATTTTAGTCTTTCATAATAACTTCATTTTTTGCGT
Organism: Protopterus annectens; assembly: GCF_019279795.1. Classification (NCBI taxonomy): domain Eukaryota; kingdom Metazoa; phylum Chordata; order Ceratodontiformes; family Protopteridae; genus Protopterus; species Protopterus annectens. The sequence goes on from NC_056745.1 coordinate 513,578,292, forward strand.
CTATGGATGCCCTTAGTGTATTTCCACTGTTCTTTTTTCAGTTTACTCATGCTGGTTTTCTTATAAGTTTCCATATTGTTATTCCTTACTCACCTTTGGCTCTAATGTAATTAACAAACAATGACTTTCTGATGCCCTAGACTTTATAAAGTCTTTTTTTATGCAACCTATAGTTTTATAACTATCATTAGCCAGTTGGCTGATATGATTAGAAAAGCTTAAAGCTGGATCCACCCAGGTACCCAGGTCCTTCGAGGAATTTATGGTTTCAATCACTGTGTGCTGTATTAAATATTCACATTTCAGTTTGTCTCCCAAATCTCATATGCTTATTTTTATTGTGTTTATCAGCATATTATTCTTCTGTGCTCAAATGTTCAATTTAGTCAAGTTCTTTTGCAGACATACCCTATGTGGAACACATGTAATCACTTTACCCAATTTCAGGTCTGCATACAGACTGTAGAACACCTCAGATGAAAAAGATGGGTCTGAAAGATGTAATCTAAACAAGTATGGGCCTAGGACAGAGCCCTTTGGGGCACCCTGACTTGCTGTATGATACTTGCCATGACCTATTTGTAAGCCGTGCAGCTGTTCATCTTGTCAAGGGTTTATCGATACCTAGTTGCTCTAATTTATTGATCAGTATTTTGTATAGGACCCTGCTCAGTGCTGAATTTAAATCTGTATAAATTACATTGCAGCACAAATTTTCATTCATAGCTGTTAATATATTGTTATAGAACATAATGTTACAGGTGGTAATAGATCTATTTTCAATTATGCATGGTGATGCATGGTTTCAAGTCCCAACCTATACAATTCTGACAATAACTTATCCAAATATTACCTTCTCCATTATTTTCCCACAACATGAAAGTAGACATAAGGGTCTGTATGACTCTGGGTTTGTTCTACTCCCCTTTTCCTTAAAGACAGGTTTAATAAGTGCATGTCTCAAATCTTGAGGAACCTCCCCATATTTATATGACCTAGTGAATAATGGATATGGTACTGTAAGTTTTGCCAAAGTGTTCTGAAGTCCTTATTACTAATTCCATCTCCTCCCTGTGCTTTTTTGGATCCAGTTTGTATAGTTCTTTTTCAGTATAATCTAATTTGATTTCAGTATCTGAGCTTATCTGGATGTCACTAGAGCAACTTAGTACCCCCGTTGTGGAGCCAAACTGTTTTGCATAATATTTTGTAAATAAATCTATCATCTGTTATTTCTGAGAATAAATTTTAGAATCTACACACTGTTATCAATTTGGATGTCTTTACTCCTTCCAAATGTTATGCATCTATAAAATGGTTTCTTATGATGCTCCATATTTTATTTAAATTGTATTCAATTTGTCTGATCTTGTCTCTCACTGTTTCGTTTGTCCAGCTTGTTTATTTCAGTTTTTCAAAGCTGTAGTTCAACCTCTTTTCCATTTCTTATATTTTTTGTCTCTGACCTTAATCAGGTATCTTGTTCTTATGGAAATGTATCCCCTCCACATTGTATGCCTAGATCCTGATGTTAAACATTTTTTTTTTTTTTTGCACTCAGTTTCTCTTTCAAAACTTGCCACATTCCTTCTGCAATTTTTTTCTACTGAACGCATCACTGCAATTGGTTTTACGTAGTGGTTGTTTTGCTTTTATATAATCTGTATTTAGTCTTGTGTGCATTGGTTTAGATTTATGTTTGGCAGAATTATCTAGCAACAAGTTAACCTTTATAACTCCATGATCACTGCACATCAACGGTAGTCAATCTTGATATGAAGTAACAGTATTTTATTAGAAACACAAACAATGCCTTGTATGTTCCATTCCCTTTTAGTTTTATTTTTTTATTATTTTTTTTTTACAATCTGAAGCAGTTGCTGTTCCTCAACATTAGTTGTGAATAATTTCCTTACTAATGTTGTTCAATCAGTATTATTCTAGTCTATTTCTGGTAAAATTTATTTTCCAACCACTATTATTCTTCTCTCCTGTGTTTCATGCAATAAATGCATGAATTCTTCTAGGCCATCAGCACTTGACTTTGGTGGTCTATATACTCCAAAAATTGCTATATGTTCCAGGATTGTCGTTATTGTCAGGTACACAATCTATAGTGTTGGTGTTTTCACTGAACATGTAATAATCCCAGATCTCATAACTGTCTTTAATCCCTATCATAACACCGCCACCTGTTTTTTTGTTAGAATGTCTGTTGCAGTAAAAACATTTGTACCCTGGCAGAACTAGATTCCAGTCATTGTTTTTTAACCTTGTTTAACAAACAATAACATCAATCTTGTGAGAATGTAGCAAATTTTCCAGTAAAAAGACTTCATTATCAACGCTCCTAGCATTAGCAGCCATCAGAGATGCATCAAATGTTGCTATCTGTGAACTGTTAAATTTTCAACCTGGCAAAAATCCTGCTTTGTGTTTGTCAAATATTGCAAAATATCTGCTGCAAAAATTCTCTTCCCTGATTTTGGCAAATGAGTGCCATCCTGTCTAAACACGTGCTCAAAATTAGGCTCAAATGCTCTACACATTTCCATTTTTTAGAGCGGAACATTTTTTCATATAGGTATTTACTCAAAAAAATTTTTCATTCACGATGGCTTGACTTTCTGTCTATATGTGATTTGTGAAAAATACGCCCTAACTCCTGTACATTCTATAATATCTAAGAGGGCTGTAAGTTCCTTACTAACAGTCAGAGAGTCCTTGCGGATGAGATCATTTGTACCAACATTAATGAAAACAGATCTGTACTTCCTTGCATTAAGGTGTTTTAAGGCTTGTCTCGCATACTTTATTTTTGCTCCTGGCAAACATAATACTGTTCATTGCTCATTAACTCTGCAAATGTTAAGTATCAGTTCGTCTAATGATTGAATCTCCAGTTACAGGAATATATTTTCTTTTTTTTCAACAAGAAACAACTTTATTAAATTATCATGTATGACATAAGCAGTCTGACATTTATATAAATGAAAGCAAACCATACTGACATACCAGTTGCAAGCATTATACATTACAAACCATGTTGACACAATTGTAGTTGCAAACATTATACATCACTTGTAATCTATCTAGTCATTGTCAGTAAACATTACATAACTCATTCAAATCCTGGTTCTTTTAAACCTCATGCTTCCTCTGCAAGTATTGTTCGCACAATTCCAAATTTTTCCTGTATAATTTGCTCCTACCCTTTTCTAAAGATCCCAATTCCAGTTGTTTTATCTCACTACTTCTAGTAAAGTTGGTTTGGACTTTGATTTCCATTTTCTAGTAATTGTTTTTTGGCAGCCCACATAATTAGACTTAGCAAGGCCTTACTATGTCTAGGTAATTTCAATTCTGTATCATTTCTCAGTAACACCAGTTTACTCATCCAGTATCTCTGACAGAGCAGTCTTCAAGGAACCTTTAAAGTCTGCCATCTCATTACACTCCCAGAAAATATGTTCCCAGTTACCTCTTTCTTCCCCATCACACTTCCAACAATTGCTGTCTACGTGAGAAAAATTCTTTAGAGTCTACTTGGGGTATAAAAATACTTATGTAAACACTTCCAAGCAAAGATCCTAAATCTTCTAGACTATGTTGCATATTTGGGAGGCATATATTGCCCCATTGTTTCTTTATGAATTGTTTATCCAATCTCTCTTCCTTTGTAACCTCCTCTGATTTATTCTTATAGTTATCATGTAATATTTTATATGGTCTTCTAATTATGCCTTTCTCAACAGCAGCTTCTGTTCTAGATTCTACTAAAAGCTGTACCAGTGCTGGTCTTTCAGTTACCCCCCCCCCCAGTTCTTTCTCTTTGCCTATGCTCTGATATCAATCCTTGATGAGGAAGGCAGTCTCTAACCTGCAGTCCAAATAAATTCTTGGCATCTTCCCATTCTATTACCTTTCCTTCTCTAGTTATTTGTGCTCAGTACTTCGGTTCCTTTGCCAATTTTTCCAATAATTTCCAACCCTCTCTGTATCCCTAATTGCAGTCATCCCTATCAGCAGAATCTCATTTCTCCATCCCAGTGTTAGCTTAGTTCTTAGAATACTTTCTGCTACTTTATGAATATGATATTCTATATGATTATTATTCTCCTTAAAGGTCTGCATCCAGAGCCCCACTCTTTTTCCTTGCTTTTGAGTTTCCCCTATTTCACCATTGTCCCTTTCCACTTTGAATTGTAATTTTCTGTTTGTGCTATGTATAGGAGCCTTAATTGTGTTGCTCTGAAATGCCCCTTCAAATTGAGTAATCCCAGTCCACCTTGTTCTTTTGGAAGAATAAGCTTATCCTACTTAGCTGTTGCCATATTCCCCTCCCAGATAAAATCCTTCAGCTCTTTATTAATTGCTATCCACAACTTCACCTCTGGTTGATTAAAAATATGCCTGACCTGTGTATAAGACTAAAGGGACTAAAAACATTTTAAGTGCTTGTATCTTGCTATCAATATCCATATAACAGAGCTTCCATTTTCTTAGTTTTTGTATTCTCTTTTGTTTAGTCTCTTCCCATATATCATTGGCTGCCACATCAGAATAATTTTTAATCCATACTCCTAAATACTTTATTTTATCATGTCCTCGAGAATATATTTTCTGACCAGATCTGAAGAATCTTCAACTTCTAATTCAGTAATATCTGCTCTATCAATTGTTACAAAAGAATGATCTTCATCACCATTAGTCTTATAAATCACACTGTTTTCATTGCTTATTACATTTGCAGGTATAGGTTCTTAGGTTGGTACTAGGCTATCAGCCCTAGGGCCTATACAAGCCTAGCCATAACAATACCCTGGCTAGTTCTTCCCACACTATTTACTTCCCTGGACCCCTGTCTAGCAGGGCAACTGATGTGATCCCCGGGGTGAATTTCCTTTCTCCCATCCAATTGTCAAGGTTCCTTTTGAAGAGGGCCAAAGAGGCACTCTGCTTGACATATATGGGCAATCTATTCCAGAGTCTGGGGATTCTCTGGGTCAGGAACCTATCCCTCCAGCATGTTGTGTTTATTGTGATGACAAGATTTAGATCCCTGGAGCGTGTGGCTCTGAGGGATTGGGATTTCTTTGTGTAGCATGTCCAACAGCTCTGGGTTTGACATGGCCTTATATGTTAAGCAGAGATCGCCTCTGAGTAGACCATATGTGACAGAGTATAGCTGGAGTTTTTTAAGGCGGTCAGCGTAGGGCATCTGCTTTAGGCCTGTGATTCTTTTAGTGAGGTATTTCTGCGGCCTTTCCAGTTGTTGCAGATGTCTTGAGTGGTACATACCAAACAGGGCGTTGTATTCTATAATGGGACAATGGCCTCCTTTTTTCTGGATGAAAAGCCCTTAGTGATGAGGTGTGCCACATAGAAGGATTTCCTGACTGTTGTGACGATGTGGTTATCGAAGGTGAGACCACTGTCCACCTGTGTCCCTAAGTCTCTTATCACACTTTCAGTGTTTAGTGTACTGCCACCTATATGGTAATTCACGGGTACATGTTTTTTCCCAAAGGGGATAACTATACATTTCTTGGCATTGAGCTTGAGCCCATGGCTCTGGCACCAAGCATCTGTTTCTGTAAGGCCCTTTTGTAGAGTATCCACATCATTTGGGGATTCAATAATGGCTCCCAGTTTGCAGTCATCTGCAAACTTTGTTAGCCAGAGTCCCTTAGTGTTGGCCTGTACTTCAGAGAAGTAGATGCCAAACAAGAGCGGTCCCAGGACTGAACCCTGAGGTACGCCACTTGTCTCTTGTCTGGAGCTGGATTTGGAGTTGCTACTTTTACAGTGTGGGTTCTATCAGTAAGCCAGTTAGCAACCCATTGGGTGACGTAGGGATTAATGCCCAGCTTAGTACGTGTATCTATGATTCCAGATTGGGGGATGGTGTCAAAGGCCTTGACAAGGTCCAGATAGGCTGTGTGAACCACCTTACCCTTGTCCATGGCTCTGGAGACTGATTCAAAGAAGTCAATCAAGTTCAGAAGACAAGATTGGCCCTTCACGAACCCAAACTAGGTGGGGTCCAGTGTTTGAAGGTTGCCAATGTCTTTGTTTATAAGTTTCATGATAATACGCTCCATGGCCTTGCAGATAACGCTCATCAGACTGATGGGACCGTAGTTTCCAGGATCCAAGGTGGATCCCCCCCTTGTGGAGTGGATAACTGTAGCTCTGCGCCACTCAGTGGGCACGAAACCTGAGGTGAGGCTACGATTAAACATGACACTTAGGTGAGGTGCCAGTTCATATTGTAGTTCATGTAGTACACAGCCCGGGATGTCATCTGGTCCCATGGATGCTGTATTCTTAGCTTTGGAGAGTGTGTTTTTTACCTGTGTGGCCGTTATTACCGGAATTTGGCAATCATCAGGTATTGAGATGGGCCATTTAGGGGGTGAGAGGGGGGTGAAGTTGGCACTGAATCGATCTGCCAGGATATTGGCAATATCCTTGGGATCAGTATATTTAATGCCATTCTGTTTTAGCTCAGAGCAGATCTGAGCATTGCCATTTAGATTCTTGACATAGTTATAGAATGCCTTGTGGTTGTCTTTGGAATCTTTGGCAATTTTATTTTCATAACTAGCTTTGGAGGATTTTATGAGGGATCTCAGTTTCTTACTGAGGCTGGTAAGGGAGTTTTTTGCATCCTGGGATTTTCCTCTTTTCTGCAACAGTTTCTTCCTTTTGTTGTAAAGTTTGTTTATGGCAGGGGACCACCAGATTGGCTTCCTTTTTTTGGATGAGAGCATCTTTGTTCTCTTTGGGATGGCACGATTCATGCATGAGTGGATGTGCTCGTACAGTGCCTTAGTGTAGGATTCAGCAGTTGAACTTTCAGTTCCCATCTGCATGGGTGTCATGAAGTTTGTCACTTATGACTTGAGTAGCATGAAGTTGGCTTTGGAGAAGTTTTTTATGGAGGTTTCCTTACTGGGGGTGGGATGTGGATGTTAAGGGTAATTAGCTTATGGTCAGACCTGACTCTAACGAGGGGGTGACCATAGGTGTGGAGCATTGATTTCCCATGTTGGTAATGACCAGGTCTAGGATATTGGAGCCCCTGGTGGGATTATGGATTAGTTGATCCAGGGCGTTGGAATTTATGAATTCCAAGAACCGTTGGGCAAAGATGTTGGTACATGAGTAGTTTTCCCAGTTAATGGCAGGGTAGTTAAAATCACCTAGTATTAGGGTGTTTGGTTCTATCTTAATATTTTCCAGTATGTTTAGAAAGGTGTAGTGAGACTCTTGGGGTATGTTGGAGGATCTGTAGCAAGCTACAGTTTGTATTGCAGTCTTACCTAGTGTTAGTTGCACCTGGAGAATTTCAGACCCATTGTGTTGGGCAACTAGCCTGGTGGTGTGAATATCCTTGGTGAATATTGACACTCCTCCACCTTTAGTGTTTCGGTCCTGGTTTGGTGGCCGAAAAGTGTGGTAAGAATTGTAGCCTGGTATTGCAGGGGTGCTCTCTGGAGCCTTGAACCAGGTCTCAGTTACTGCACAGATATCTATGTTCTCCATTTTTAGGAGTGCCTCGAGAGAGTGCATTTTGAGGTTTAGACTTCTAGCATTGAGTAGCATTACCTTCAGATTTTGCATGCTTGTACCTGTTACGGTGGTGGTTTTGTCCTTTGAACTTTGCCTAAAAAAGGCACTATAGGAGTGGCAAGAGCCTTGGCCAGTAACCTGAATCCCAGGGGTGACAGGTGCAGACCATCTCTGGAAAAGCATCGTGGTCTGTCGATCATGTCGTCCCAGGCAGACAGATACTGGATCCCCTTTTAATGACACCAGAAGCTTAGCCAATTGTTGAAGTCATTTTGTCCTTATATTGTGGTAACATTCTGGGCGAAGGCAGGATGCTACTCGGGGCTAAGATCATACCTGCCTGGGCCACATGATCTGAGAGCTCTTCCATGTCGCTTTTCATGTAGTCCATGGAGGTATGTCTCAAGTCATTCACTCTAACATGGACAATGACAGAGTCATATTTGTACTTGTTGTGGAGTGACATGAGTGCATGCATTATGTGGTGGATCCTGGCGCCCGACAGGCAGCTGACTCTAATTTTCTTCTTGTTCAACTTGGTGAGTGGGACATCAGTGTGCCGGACTATAGAGTCAGCTATGACTAAAGTGTTAGGTACGTTGTCTTGCCTTAGGGGCTGTTGCTGGGTGGCACACTGGTGTTGTGAACTGTGAGACTTTGGTTGTGATTGGTGTTTGTTTGCATTTCAGCTTCAGAGGTCCTTGTTGCTTGGGCAGGTTACAGTTAAGGGCCTCTGCATATGTGGATTTAGTGTTGCTATATGTGAGTGTTGGTGGTGTGGGTTTAGAAGGGCTATCTGTTGCTTGAGGTGTAGTGTGAGTGTTAATCTTCTCCTCTTGACTGTCTAGCACAATCTTGGATGGAGAGAGCTTTGCTTCCATTTTGGCTATGTAAGTGCATCTCTCACAGGTTGTAGTGTTGGGTAGTAGGAGGAGAGGGTTGTCTGTGTACATGAGGCAATTGCTGCATTGCCCCAAGGGTGCCAGAACTTGTCAGAGGTTTGGGATGCATGGCTAGGCATAAAAAAGCCCTTGTGGTTGTCAGCCAAGTAAACATCTATGAACCTATAAATGAAATGTGGCTGTGTCACTGATTTTGAATGTCTGCAAAGCCTTTGACATAGTTTCACACCAACTACAACTAAAAAGTTAACTATTTTTTTAAACACTTATTAAATTAATCACTTAAGACACAGGCAAACATAAATTTATATTAACATTTTCCTTGTATATGTAATATACATTACATATATTTTCTTTCTTTATAATTATCAGTTCAAAATTCTTGCCTGTACTTCAAACTCCTCCTTCTGAACATTATTCTACATGCATTGATCTCACAATTTCCATTTATTTCTATGTAATGTACTCCTTCCAATTTCTAAAAATCCCTCTTCCCGTTCCTTTATCTCTTTTACACTAGTCAGTATTTCAGAGACACTTGGTTTAGACTTTGATTTCCATTTTCTAGTATTTGTTTTTTTGGCAGTGAAAAGAATTAAACTTAACAGGGCCTTACTATTTCTAGACCATTCAGATTCTGTGTCCCAGCTGCAAAACAATACTTTCCTTCGTTACAGCCATTTGCTCAACCAATATTTCTGACAGAGTACTTTGAAGGGAACTTTTAAAATCTGCTAATTCATTATACTCATAAAATGTTATGTTCCCACTTACCTCTTTCTTCCCCACCACACCTCCCAACATTTGCTGTCTACCCGAGGAACAATTCTTTGTCTGTATGGTGTACCTATGCAAACACTTCCATGCAAAAATTCTAAACCTTCTGGACTTTGTTGCATACTTGGGAGCCATACCTGTGCCCTCCTGTTGTTCCCTTGTAAATTGCTTATCCAGTCTCTCTTCCCAATATTTTCTAGCCTCCTCTGATTGAGTCTTATAGTTATCATGCAGTATGTTATATGCCCTGCTAATTAACCCTTTTTAATAAAACCGTGTGTTCTAGATTTGACTAAAATTCTGTGCCTGTAGTCTTGATATCAATCCCTGTTAGAGAAGACGATCTCTAGCCTTCAGTCAAAACATCTGCTTGGCGTCATCCTACTGTATTACCTTTCCTTCTCTAGTTATTTCCCAATACCTTGATTTCTTTGCAAGTTTTCTCCAGTAAATTCTTGCCCCCTTTCCTACTTGCAGTCATCCCTATTAGTAAAATCTAATTTCTGCAGTCTTGTGTTGGCTTAGTTCTTGTGATACTTTCTGGTACTTTGTGAATATAATATTCTGTATAGTTCTTGTTATTCTCCTTAAAGATCTGCATCTAATATCCCACTATCTGTCCATATTTCATGAACTTCCCACTCCCTGCTTCATCATCGTCCATTTCCACTTTGAAGTATAACTTTCTGCTCGTGTAAGCCTTAACTGCATAGCTATAAAGTATCTCCTCAAATCAGGTAACCCTAAACTGCCTTGTTCTACTGGAAGAATCAACTTATCCCACTTAACTCTTGTCCTCTTCCCCTGTCAGACAAATAACCTTCAACCTTTCATTAATTATTGTCCACAACATCTCATCTGGTTGATAATAATATGCCTTACCTGTTTATAAAACTAAAGGGACTAAAAACATTTTCATTACTATTCATATCCATAAACAAAAGCTTCCAGTTTTTCAGCTTTTGTATTATATTTTATTTAGTCTCTTTCCACATATCCTTAACTGCCACATGTCTTTTTAACCAGACTCCTAAATACTTAATCTTATTGTGTTCCTATAAATGTGTATTTTTGCATCAATTTTGTACATACTTTATGGCTATAGCCTTTGTTTTATTTTACATCCCAAAAAGACATAGAGCTATCTCAAAATGTTCCACAACAGTGAAATATTCTTTTCTGCATTTATCAGGTACAAAAATATTATCTGCAAATACAGCCAGCCTGATTACCATAACAGTTATATCCTTGATTTTCTGAGCCCCTTATTTTCTTTGCCAATGGCTCTAAATATAAAAAAAAGGGAAAAAGAACAACTCTGGCTGTTTCCCCTGTTCAAACACAATTTATCAGAGAGGAACTGTCCCACTTTAATTTATGCCTTCGATCCTTCATATATTTTCCTAATTAGCCTTATTATTATATCGGGGAATATACAATCTTCTATTGCCCTACTCATAAAATTCCAGCTTACTAGAGCCTTTTCTGCATCAAGAGCCAACAACAGTGATGGTTTCTTACAGTCTGCTTCCCTCTGGATCATCATTGTTGTACCAGACCATAATGGTCTATATCAAGTTTGGCAACAGCTGTGCTATTTTAGCTAGTATAGCCCATCAACACTTTATAATCATGGTTTAAAATTGAAATGAGTGTATACAAATCTGGTTCTGATGGGTCTTTACTGTTTTGGGGCAGTACAACCACCATAGGTTTCTTCTAAGATGTTGGTGATTTCCCCTCCTTTTAAAATGCTTTTAACAAAATCTTCCAGATCTTTAACACTTTCTTCCATCCTAGCTTCCAAACTTCCACTGGAATACCATAGATTCCTGGAGACTTTCCTGCAAATTGATTAAACACCACCATTTTTATCTCATCTATCCTAAGTGTTAATTGTTGAGTCTCATGTACCTCTAACCCTGGCATATTTAAGTCTTTCATAAATATTTCCATTCGTACAATTTCTTGATTTTCACATTCCTCTGCTTTATACAAATTTACATAAAATTTCTGAAATATCTCTAATACCTCTACAGGCTCTCTGGTTATTTTTCTTGTTATAGATTCCCTAAGTTTGGCATTGACCCTTTTTTACTTTCTGTTGCCTAAGTTATTGTTATAAAACTTTGTGTTCTGGAGTTATCAAAAAGTAGTTGCTTTACAGCAATCTTTCTAAACTTCTACATATTATCCAACTGCTCTCTTATTTTCTCTTTAGTTCTGCAGTTGCACCTCCTCTTGTTCAGTGAGATTCCCCTTAGTCTGTGTTTCTTTAACATTTGTCATCTCCAAAAGTTAACTGCTCTTGATATCAGTAACAATACGATACAGTGACTTAACAGTTACTAATATATCAGATCACAATCAGTAAGATGCCAACACACACACTTTGCTTTCAGGCCAGTCAAAGTAGGTGTCCCACAAGGATGCATATTAGGCCCACTGTCTTCAGTATATTTATTAATGACATTAGTGATATGTACAAAGATGCATCAAACTCTTAGCACAGTATGCATATTTCTCCATTATCAAATAGCAAAACAATTAACTAACTTCAAAGCACAACTCAGCCCTTTACAACATTGAAAAGTACCCAAATAACTCCCAGATAGTGTTAAATATCAAAACCAGTCCTGTTCATTTTCACTACTGCAATCTCGCATGGTTATAACTCTTTAAAGGATAATACCACAGTTGAACATGGGACCACATACTAAGCTACAAACTTTTATATCTGTCTTCAGAAGCACCCCTATAGCTTTTTCTGTCAAGTGACTTGCTCACATTCGCACAGTATGCACATGGAAGTTGAAGGAATTAAACCTTGTACCCTTCACTACAAGAAGCACCTCGGAGCCTTAATTCTCCACACTTACAGCAGGACATTGGTGTTATCATAGACCACCAAACAAAGTTAGATCATCGCACTGATGATGCAATTTGAAAAGCCTAACCAAAAAACTTGAAATGCTGTGTTGAGCAAAACCATTCTTAATTAAATAAGCAGGTCATCAGAGCACTATCCCTCCTGAACTTTCTATATTCAACTGTACTAACATACAAAAACTCAAATTCACAAACTAAAGCAATCATACAATAAAATAGCCTAGTTTGTGAAAACTATCCCTAATGGAACACATCATTGTATTGGCCTAGATAGGCTAGACTGGCTAGATCTACACAACTATCTAACCATCACTCAGTCAAACTTGTATATAATATTCTCCAGAAGTCTACAGAATACCTGGCAATACAAGAACGTTTCCAAGTTTAAACCTCTCCATGGCCATTAACATCTTGGCAAAAACAGCCATTGTCCATAACCAAATAGTATAATTATTCAGGTTACTCCCGGTACTCAGCCTGTATAGCCAATTTGTGGAACTCTGTGCTTGTAGATCAGAACTGAGGCTAAACCCCCTAAAAATGTTCCTATCCTTAGACAAACACGTTACCACAAAAACAGTTCCATTTTCAAACTTATTGACTCAGTTTCACTAAGGTAAGTATATGTCTGCTAACCCCTCTTAACTTATACTTTGATAATGCATTATTATGTTGTGACCAATAACCATCTAGTATCTACAGAGAATTACTCATCAAATGAAAATGAAACCAAACTGTACTCTGTGTGTACTTTGTGTAACATTTGTAATTGTATTTCACTAACTAAAGAACATAGTCAAGCTACATTTTCAACTTTATTTCATTTGTATATTTTTCATTAAAGTGTACCCATTTTGATACCAAAACATTAATGTAAAATCTGTATATAGTTGTGTGATATTTGCATTGCTTGTTATGAAATACAGTAACATTTCTAACTGCATTATATTCAGGGTAGCTACATTCATGGGCTAGTACTGAACAGAAGGTCAGAATGGCCATATAGAGCCTAGCCGTGCACCCTAAGGAGTACAGCCAGCAGATTTACCTCCCTTCTTGGTAAGTGCTGTACTGCTGATTGCAGGGGTACATTTTTGTGAACCCATCCAGTTGTGAAGATGTAACCTGACAGAGGACAAAGCATCACATTCTTATCATGCATGGGAAGTTTTTTTTTTTTTTTTTTTTTTTTCAATGAGCAGGGAGTTATTTGGGTAATGCATCTGTCCCATCATCAAGTTCTGTTTATGTTAAAATATAAGATGAGAACTTTGGATTGAATGTTCTTAACCTTACCAGTGTTTCTGATGTGGAGATGGTCTAGTGAGTTAGAGGCTTTCATAGCTGTAAGGACAGCACAGAGGTCTCTACACGGGAGTCCGTATAAGGTGAAAGTAAGAGGATGTTTAGTCGATTTGAGTAATTAAGGTAGCTAAGCTCTTTGATTCTCTTGGTTAGAAAATGTTGAGGATGTTCAAGCTGGGTTATATGTTTGGGGATGTGTTCAAAATGGTGTATTATATTCACTTATTAGCCTTCTAAAGGAAGAATGGGGTTATGCCATCTCTGGATCTAGCGGACATACCTTTGATAATCAGCTGAGCAATGTAACAATATTTCTTTGCTATAACTGATGCTTGATGGCCAAAGGGACAGTTCATTGTCAACAAATGTATGTAACTGATAAAATAACCTTGTATCTAATAATCAGACAGATGGACTTATTTCCCAAAAACAACTACACTACATTTTTGTGTTAATTCTAAGGCCATGTTCAGAACACCAAGTACTGACTCAATCCAGTCCCTCTTGGTGAATATAAGTCTGTAGGGAATTCAGTCATGGCACTCAGTTTGAAGTCATCCACATACCTGATATGTTTGCTTTCACAGCAAAGAATTAGGTTCCAAAGAGAAAAGGAGCCGATACAAAGTCCTGCAGCACTCCATTATTGATTAGTACACTAGAAGCAGTTACTACCAACCCACACACTGTGTGTTAGTTCCAAAAGCCAGTTTGTAATCTATTTAATGATGGGTTTATATGTAAGCCGGTAAGTTTCTCAGTAATACCCTTTGGGAAACACATTAGCAACACCAAGGTAAGAGGCATGGACTGAATGACCTCCATCAATGGCATCAATAATTTCCTCAAAAAAAAAAAAAAAAAAAAATCAAATTAAGTATGCAAGACCTTCCCTTTGTAAAAGTGCACTGACTCCTCAGTCAAGAGTATGTAAGTTACCAATTTCCCTGTGAATAAAATTGACTAAGATGAGCTCCATTCATTTATAGATGTTATAGATGCGGCTAATGGGGTGATAATTTCCATGTAGCAAGCCAACAGCAAAATACTCAGTAAAGCTGATACCGTGGTAACTGGAAGATAACAAACTAAATACAAGAAAACCACTCCAACATCAAAACACTTTATTCCAAAGCAGAGCTTTCGGGTAAACCACCCTTCTTCAGTGCTAATACTCCATATCAACAGTACACACTTTAGATAAGAGTAAAAGAAGGTCATATGACCACAGCCAGCCTATCATATGACATTCTAATACAGATAAAAATGTAATAAAATTCAGAAATAACATTTTTTTAAAATTCAGTTAAAGGTTTTGTTGCTGCCTTCTTACTAATACTGGTTTGATAGTCACAGTGTTAAGACCTGGTTTAAAATCTGCCTGCAACCTAACAATCCACTCATATTCTTTATTTTCTAGTATATTATTCACATCGCCTCCCCTGGTTTCCCTAAAAACTACATCTATAGCCCTAAATTTAAAGCAATGTTCAGGACCATTTAAACATGTTTACTCAATGCATTCTTCTCATTTTTCCTGCAAATGTCAGACTTGTGCTCATTGATTCGTTCTTTTAATTTTCTAGTGTTTTTTTCCCACATAGAATGATGAACATTTCACACAGGTCACCAGGTAGACAACATTTATGCTGTTACAACTAGCTGGACAATAAAAGGCATACTGCTTGTTGGTTACAGGGTGAATAAATAAATTATTATGTGCATAAATGTCGCCACAGCAACTACAATTCGTACAATAAACTGCCCCATATTTATTCACAGTATGGCATTTTTCTACACCCTTAAAATCTTTATAACGTAATCTCCTTTTGAGATTTTTAAGATTCTTATAAGCAAAATTAAACAAAATTAGGTTTATCATCCAAAATCATCTGCAGTTCAGGCATAGCTAACAAAATAACACAATCTTTATGTATAATTTTCCCAAACTCCCTGGTATTCACATTGAAAGTAGTAGTATATCTAATTTTATTTATATGCCCATTCGCTGGTCCTTCATCACATTTCCCTGATAGGACTATAGATCTATTTTTATATATTCTTTCTGTTTTAACTTCGCATATTTTGTCTACCTCTACTTGCTCATAGCCACTGCTAATAAACTCTGTGGCTATCTCATTTGTTTTACAAATCTTATATCATCAGTGTTCAGTCTACTGACTAGAAAATTGGGCTTTTATAATAGCAGTAAAAATGAGGTGCATGCATGCTCTGCCTGTGTATATAACAACTGGTATGCACATCCTTCTTATGGACGCTAGTCTCAATTCTGTCTCCATTTTTCTGCAATTCCGTGTCTAAAAACACTTATCTGAACATGCCATTTTAAACTTCAGAAAATGTGTTGAGCTATTTAAGTATAGAACATTCTTCCAGTTCTTTGAGTCCCATTCCATATAAGGAAACAATCGTCAACAAACCTCTGATACAACTCAGTCTTCTTATTTAGTGCACTAATGTCACTATAAATGAACTGCTTCTCCCATTGGTAGAGCACCAAGTTGGTATAGGTGTTGGCCATGGGAGTACTCATGGCCATACCTGTCAACTGTAGAAAAGGTTAATTATTAAAAAGAAAGACATTTTTCGTTAGTACTATGTCTAGTAATACACATATATTTTCTATTGCTCTAGCAGGCATGCCTATTTCATGGCTGAGGAAATCCCATATGGCCTGAAAAACATGCTCATTCGGTATTACAGTGAGCAATGATGTTATATCTAAAGTGACGAACGTATAACTTGTACTTTCTTTCTTTTTTATTAAACTATTCCCTTCATTTAATTACCTATGCCAACTTGATGCTCTACCAATGGGAGAAGCAGTTCATTTATAGTGACATTAGTGCACTAAATAAGACGACTTTTGGTTGTACTGGCTGTGTACTACATGTGGCAACAATCTCCCATATTCTCCATATGTCTGAACTATGGGGTAAGGTTGCAAGACGGAAGCCTCCTCTTACACAGAAAAACATCCAGGCCCAGCTTAAACTTGCAAAACAATACATCAAGTCTCCCAAAAGCATGTGGGAAAATGTGTTATGGTCTGATAAGACCGAGGTTGAACTTTTTGGCCACAATTCCAAAATGCACGTTTGGCGCAAAAACAAAACTTCACATCACCAAAAAAACACCATCCCCCAGTGAAGCATGGTGGTGGCAGTGTCATGCTTTGGGGTTGCTATTCTTCAGCTGGAACCGGGACTTAGTCAAGGTGGAGGGAATTATGAACAGTTCCAAATACAAGTCACTTTTGGCCCAAAACCTTCAGGTGTCTGCTAGAAAGATGAAGAGGAATTTCACCTTTCAACATGACAATGACCCCCAAGCATACATCCAAATCAACAAAAGAATGGCTTAACCAGAAGAAAATTCAAGTTTTGGAATGGCCCAGCCAGAGCCCAGACCTAAATCCAATAGAAAATCTGTGGGGTGACCTGAAGAGGGCTGTGCACAAGAGATGCCCTTGCAGTCTGAAAGATTTGGAGTGCTTTTCCAAGGAAGAGTGGACAAATATTGCCAAGTCAAGATGTGCTGTGCTGATAGACTCCTACCAAGAAGACTGAATGCTGTAATTAAATCAAAAGGTGCTTCAACCAAGTATTAATTTAATAGTGTGTACACACAACAAAGTATTAGTTTAAGGGTGTGCACACTTATACAACCAGCTTATTGTACGTTTTTATTTTTCATTTTTTCCCCTAACAGATTTGTTTGTTTTTTAATTGAATTGTACAGGTTATAGGTCACATTAAAGGTGGGAATAGTTTTGAAATGATTTATTGTGGTTTCATTTTTTATAGCACAAAAACCTGGCATTGTAACAGGGGTGTGTGTGAACTTTTTATATCCACTGTATATGTATATATTTCTAGTCTCCTTAAGGGCTTGCTTCCAAAACTCTAGCATGTGTTGTATATAGAAGTCTCAGCTATATAGCTTCCAGTGAGGAAAGCCATACACCATCGTGTTTAGGAAGAAGCACCAGCTTATCTCACTCTTCTCTTGGCAACCTCCTTTCCCAAATCAGTTCCTTTAACACTTTATCATCATCCACTACTTTTCCTCTAGCTGATAAAATGTGCCTGATATATGTACCGGACTAAGGAAATTACAGATATTTTCACTGCATGCATTTTACTGTCCATGACCGTGGGTATTCATTTTCATTCTCTTATAACTTTCTATTTTGCCTCCCCACATATCCTTGGATAACATGAGTCAGTCCTTTTTAATCCGTAATGATAAACATTTTTTCATGACTCATAAATATAAGTGCTGTTGAATTAATTCATGTATAGACACACAAACGTACAGCTGTAGCCATTGTTTTACCTTTGTTTATTTTATACCATGAAAATATCTGAAATTATCTTAAAATTTCCCACAGCACCCTAACACCCACAACACCCTAAAGTCAGATTTAGGTTTAGCGAGTACAAGATAATATTGCCCACAAACAAAGCCCTTTTTCTTGACCATTGTACTAGTTTTATCCCTGAATTTGTGAGTCCTTTATCTTTTAAGCCAATGGTTCCAAGTATAGAGCAAATAAGGCTGTGGAGAAGGGAACATCCCTGTCTGGTCCTTTGGTTCAAACACATGATGTCAGAAAGGACTCCTCTCACCTTTATTTATGCCTCTGATCCAGAATACGTTCTCATTATTAACACTGTTATGCTATTTGGAAATGCAGGCACTGACTTTGCCCTACTTATGAATTCCCAGCAAACCCTGTCAAATGCTTTCAATACATCCAAACTAATCAATAATAAGAGTTGTTTATATTCTGATTCCCTTTAAATTGTCATCATTCTATTAATGTTATCAAATGATTGTCTTCCTGATCCATGTCTATGAGCCTTAGTTATGGTTTTGCCATTCTCGTCACTAATGTAGACACAACACTTTATCATTATTTGAATTGAAAGTGGCCTACGTGAGGCAGGGCCTCTAGCATATTTTACTTCCTTTGGTAATACTACCAACACTTCCATATTACGGGTCTTTCCCTCCATTTCAAAATATTATAACCTAGATCCACTTTCTGTGGATGTTCCTTTGGTTCTGTCTTATCTGTTTGAATTGCTCAATGCTGGGTTGGCTAATTCTTCTGTTAAGGCCCACTTATAAGCTGTCTGCCTTTATCAACTCCTTTAGCGTCTAGATTTAAAGCTATTCAGTTTGTTAAAGGCGTTCTTCATATTAGACCTCCCAGGAAGCCTGGCCCTCCTCTCTAGGATCTCCTGTGCTCCTTTTGAGCCTGCTGCTTTAGCTTCCTTACACTATTGTTGTTGGAAGAATGTACTTTTGTTGGCCTTTACGTCTGCTAGATAGGTGTCTGAGCTTCAAGCCCTTATGGCTTGTCCTCTTTTTTTAGTTTTCCATAAGGACAGGGTGTGCTTTGTACTAATCCTTCCTTTATACCCAAGATGGTGAATGAGTTGTCTCTTAATCAGTCTAGTCATTTGCACACCTTTTTTTCCTTTCTCTACAATCTCCTAGTGAGAGGGTGCTGCACACCTTGGCTGTGCATAGACAACTCAGATTTTATTTGAATAAGACTAAGACTTTTCATAAATCTGATCATCTGTTTGTTTCCTTTCATCCTAGATCATCAAGTTTGGGTTTTTCCAAGCAAACTATTGCTTATTGAATTTCAGAAGCCATTTCTTTTTGTTATGCCTTCCATGGCAAAAGCCTTTCTTTTACTTCTGTTAAGGGTCATTCTACTAGGGCTGTGGCAGCTTCTGGTGCATTGTTCAAGGGTTTGGATACTAACTCTATACTTGATGCAGCTAACTGGTTTTCTGTGCATGCATTTACAAGCACTATAAGTTGGATGTGATTTCCATTTTCCAGAGCTAGAGCTGGCTTTGCTAGGGACATTCTTCATGGATTCCTGGAGAGCTGTGCTGGCCCTTCCTCCTCCCTCTCTTCCTCCTTTGGCACTCTCCGTATTGTAATGAATACTGCAACAGTGAAATGGAAGAAAATAGTACAGTTGTATAAGATCTTACTATAATGGTGGATGTCTTTCTCAATTATTGTTGCAGTATTCATACACTCCCTCCCTCCTTCCTCTGGTTCTTTTCTCTTCTGGATGTACTTTTTATCTCTTTTTTTTCCTTGGACCGACATTCCTACTGGAGCTCTCAGTTCTGAAGATGGTACATCCGGATGTCACCTTTATGTCCTACACTATATGGGGGAAGCATATGTGTGATGTACGACGTAACCTAAAGGCTTTCGTATACTGGCTGGACATCGGGCTGCCACTGGCAGGGGATTCATATTGTAAAGAATACTGCAACAGTGAACAGAAGGACATCTACACAACTGTACTTTCTTACTGCACTCAGGTTTCACTACCCAGTGCTCTTTTATGTCTCTGTTTTCTTATCTTGTCCTAGTAATACCAGTGGATCACAGTGAAAAAAAATGTTCTTTGCTGATCCTTTTTTTTTTTCTTCTTTTTTGTTTTATAGAAATGAACTTTGTCAGCCTTATGCCTAAGAAGACAGAAGTATCCCCCTGTAAGTACCTTTGATTCCTGCATGAGGTTCTTGTTCATGATTAGTGGCCTTGGGCCCTACAAATGCCTGCATTAAAGTTCTAGAAGGATGTATGCAACATTAGTATCCAGATGCAAGGGGATGCTTCTTTTTCAGCTTGCCGTTTTTTTGTCAAATGTTCCTACAGTCATACTTCTTGCTAAAAATGTGTGAGCTTATTTCCTTTTTGTTTAACTTCATAGTTCCATTAATATGTGAAGTTGACTGACAGTACATTAGCTATCTGTTAAATTATAAACTTAATGCTAATTGCCTTCTTTGAAGGTTGGGAGTCAGGCTGGCACCTCGGCACCGTAAAAATCCACTGCCAATCATTAGCGGACCGGAGTTCTGTTGTGGCGACCCCTATCCTGGAAAAGACGAGAGAGCATAAGAATTAATTCCAAATCATTAACAGCCTTCTTCCTCCACACTTCCAAATTTGTATTGGAATTCCATCCATTCCTGGAGACTTCATTGTTGTGTAGCTGTACATGCTGCTTTTTATTTGTCCTTTATCTATTATGACTGTTAATTGCTGGACTTCTGTTTTGCCAAGCTTTGGAATAATTATTGGGCTTAGACTTTGCCAAGCTTTGCAATAGCCATTGCTTAAAAAAAAAAATCCAAATGTGTCTCATTCTGTGTTCCCCACTCCTCTGCTCTATATATATTTTGATAAAATTTCCAAAATTTCTTGATCATCTTCTCAGGATTCCTAATTAACTTTCCTGTCATAGGGTCCCAAAGGTTTTTCAAGGCTCTTTCCACTTTCTCTTGCCTAAGTCTTTGTGCTAAGAAGTTCTGCACTCTGGGACTGTTTAAAAAAAAAAAAAAAAAAAAAAAAATAACTGTAACTGTAATTTTCCAAAACTCGTTCATGTTGTCAAAGCACTCCCTTATTTTACTCTTAGTACTCTGCAGTTGTTCCTTTTCTTGATCTGTAAGCTTCCCCCTCCTCGACATTTTAACTTTTGCCATACATTTTGTTTTGTTACTTTTCTCCCACATCTGTTTCTCCTTTAATTCTGCTATACATTTAAAATCCATCTTTATTTTATTCCAAGCCTTACCCAGTCCCTCTGAAATTTTGTCATAATACCTCTTAAATGTTGTTACCCATTCCTTAAATTCCATTCTTTTTAACAAATATCTGGAGAAATACCAGTGATTTTCTTTCGTTTTAGTTAATTGCATCTTTATCTGCACATTTGCAAGTGCATAGTCAGATGCCAGTAGTGGATGGGTCTTAGTGCTTTCAGCCAAACATACACAAGCCTATGTATAGTTTATGCCCAGCCTAGTCCACTTATTTTATCTTGGAGAGGGAGTTAGAAGATTTTCTTGTAGGAGATATTCTATTAATTGTTTGTGAATACACGTCTCCAGTATTTTAGATGGGGGAGACAGAATAGCTGTAGAGATTAAGTTGGAGGGGTCAGTGGAGGACCTTCCTTTGTGTATAGTTATGATAAGACAATTCCAATTCTTCCAAATTTTAGGGACAATGGATTCTTGTATAGACCTGTTGATTAGTATGGAGATAGGGTAAGCAATAGAATTTGCGGCTAATTTTAGGAAGATGGGGTGTAGATTGTCAGCAGAAGGAGAACAAACTTTGAGTTTACTGAGGGATGATTTTACATAAGCAGAGGGGACAAATTGAAATGAGGAGGTTGGGAGAAAATTTGGAGAGAAGGGTTGTGTTAGAGGTAGCATTATCATTTTGGGAGAGGTTCTTGATGGTATTGATGAAGAAGGAGTTGATGAATGTGGCTGTGTCAAAATCAGAGCTATTGGGGTAAGGGTTTGGAGAAGAGCATCTCCAGGATAAAATAAATATATGTGTGTATATAGATATATTGCTCCTACTAACAACTTCTGCCTTCTGCACAGTGTGTGACACTTGACTAATGTGACTTACTTGGTTGTAGTTTCACACATTTGTTTGTGCTCATGTCACATCTTTGCTAGCAGTTCAATTCACTAAAAAAATGTATATAACCTTATGAAGTAAAAACCTGTCAACCTAAGTATTTCCACCGGGACAACCTACACTGCTGCCCGCCCTAAAAGTAAGGGCATAAATTCTAAGACGTATCCTGCGGGGACATATATGCAAAGACATCACTACTTGTTCAGTTGTAATGCGTTTCCCTTTCCAACTGTAGAAAAACATTCTATGTATATTCAGACATAAAAGCATGGACTAGGCTTGTGGAAGAGAAATGACTGTGACTTTAATGTCAAAGTTGCTGTGGAGGTAGTTATTCAGTTTGAACACTACTGCTTCATTTTATTTTCTCTGTTATTTAAACTACAGTTTTCTCAAAAACTTACTTTTATTTCCCTTCCAAGACTAAATTGATTTCCCTCTCACAGGTCCACTTAATAGGTAACAGAGAGCAAGCTATTAAACATCTCTTAATTTATGTATTCCTTATCTCAAGTGCATCAGTTCACCTCTTGGCAGTTTCCACTTAGGCAAGCCAGATATTCATAATCATAGCCAGAGTTGGGCACCCACGGTCACGGGGAGCCCCCAGTTATTTCTCCATTAATGAGGGTCCTCAAGCAGCAGCCACAGGTATCTCCTTCTCCTCCTCCATTCATTCATTCATTCATCAGCACCTTGTGGGCATCCCCATGGCTGCATAATGTCACCATGCAATCTCAACATTTTTTTCAATTTTTTTTAAACTTGTCTGTAAGTTGCTCTCAATCAGGTCCACTTCAGTGAAGCAAGGGACCTGATTGGTTGCAGCAGACAAGGAAGTAAGTTGTCTTTTTAACAGGGAAGCAGTGAAGCAAGGACCTGATTGGTCCTTGCAATTTGAGGTGCTTATGGTTTTTGAGGACAGAAGAAAAACCTTGTATTTGTCAGCAGGCAACCTGGAGAGAGGTTGCCTAACAGCTCTCTCAGTATAGTAAACTGTGCCATCACTGCCTCCAAAGTAATTTAATTCTTTCTACCAGTTGTTTGTCTTTTGACAGTCCATAGAAGGAAGTTCAGATTCAGGCAAAATAAAAAAAGCAGCTGTATTTAAATGGATGAAGTGTAGCACTCATTTATTCTGATCAAGTCTTGTGATTGTTCACAGGTGGATGAAAATTAAACCGCTATTAAATTTCTTTAGTATGTTCTAAGTGGGCTGTGTATTTATTTGGTAATGATTTTGGTGGATGCCTCCATGGTGTGATTTTACTTTGTTTTCCTATCAACCTTTTATGCTGAACAACGTGAAAGGCCTTGCTGACGTCTTGATGGACCATGTCTACTGATGATCCCCTTTCATATTCATATATAATTTATTTATTAACATTTGTTAACTGGGAAAATCTGACTTGGATCAAAGCCAGTTTTCTGCGGAGGCCCGGGGAGTAATGCTCCAAACATATGTCTTTCTAACATGGGAGGAAACCGGAGCACCTGGAGGAAACCCACACGAATGCAGGGAGGACATGCAGACTCTGCACAGAAGGCACTCCAGCCGAGAATCGAACTGGAGAACCTCTTGCTGTGAGGTGACACTGCTACCGCTGCACCACTGCACCATCCAAATACAATCGCAGAACACTATCAGGTTTGATTGAGACTGTTGTCTTTGAGATATTTGCTGTAGAAATGCTGTCAGCTTTCCGTGTTGGAATCTGTCCATGATTTTTCCTGCCTCTCTTGTTAACCTATTTGGTTTGTATCATACCGAGTAGTCCCCGTCCCCCCCCTCATTCTACAAGAGTACCATATTTGCTGTTTGCCAGTACTCAGTTCGGAACTAGCCAATGATCTGCTGAAGGGCTACATCAGGGGTCTGTAGACACAGTAGTCAGATTTCTAAGACTCTGGGTGGTATCCAGTCTGGTCTTTGTGCTTTGTTCTACTTATTGGCAGCCAGTTCCCCCTGAACCTCATCTGTTTCAGTACTATCTGTTCTGTGTTTTCCCCATTCTGCCCTCCATCACAGGATGGCGTAACCTATTTTTTTACTATGAAGAATAAAGCAAAGTTATCTGTTCAATAGCTCTTTCTCTCATGCCTCTGTAACCTCATCATAACCTTATTGTCCTGCAGACAGGTAGGACTGGAGGTAATTGTACATCCAGCAGTAGATCCTTGGGCAGGTAGTAGACGAGTTGACTGCTTCCTCACCCCAGCAATAGATGTGGTGGACACTGCATAAAATAATAACATGAATAGAAAGTGACAAAACAACAAACAAATAAATACCAAGGAAATATAGAAAAAGACACACATATATGCAAGGGAAAAACATTATCAAGTCTGTGCAATACTATCAACTATAAAAGTTCCTAGGGAAGTAAAACGCTTACAGACTCCATGCTGTGGCAGGGCTAGCCACTCAACAGTGTAAAATATAGCCCAAGATGATTCAGTCATGTTGACTGATGTCAACATGTCTGAATCACCTAAAGCCATGTGTCAGATATTTGGGATGCATGGCTAGGCTTAAAAAGGCCCTTGTGGTAGTTAGCTTAGTAAACACCTATGAACCAAATGGGCATGGATATTTGATAGTGACAAATGGGTTGAGGACTTGGAGTACTGCAACCCACACTAGGGACCCATGCTAATGGAGGGAGGGGTGTACATGCCCCCTGTTGACCAGTGTGTGCCTGCCATAAAGCCCAGCAGCCCTGGGTCTATAAGCTACTGGTTGGCCAGTGTCCACTTGCCCAGCCTGGGTTACCTGGGATAGCTCTATTGAGCAAAAGCTGAATATGAAACCAATCAACCTACCAAACATGAACTGAGTTGCTACACTCAGTGTAGGTTCACTGACAGGATGGAGCTTGGAAGCAGATGACATGATGGTACAAAGGAGGCTGGACATTCTGTGTATGTAAGTGCAGTGCAGGAAAGCCAGTTGACTGGGATCTAGAGTCTACTACTCTGGAGAAGGACCTGCTAGAAATGGTATGGGAATACTGCAAAGTCATCCTCAGTGAAAGTCAGCGCACTGCATAAACCACTGGTTGCCACAATCAGCTGCAAGCAGTAGTCAGAGAAGGCTCTAAGGTCAACAGACACCAGGCTGAAGACCTGGAAGTTGGAGAGAAAGTACAACATTTCAAGGAATTACTCAGGGCTTTAGACGAAGGGTGGTAGGATGCACACTGTGGGACAGACAAAGAAATGTGCACATAAGAGCAGAAGCCAAAGTAGTTCCAATTACAGAAAGTATCCGAGACCAAACTACTTTGGTGCAGGCACATGTGCAGAAAAACAGAAAACAGTGTGGTGAAAAAGATTTTGGGACAAGCAGGAAGAAGGTTAGAGGAAACGAGGGCATCCAGCAAAGAGGTGGATGGATTGTGTGATTGAATATCTGTGACAGTCCTGTATGAGTGTCGAAGAGTGCAGGAGTGTGACATTGAATCAAGAGAAATGGCAACAGTTAACATGACACTCCGATCACATGTAGAAAATGTGAAAAAAGAGGTTGATGTTGATGAAATGAAACAAATTTACTGAATCACATTGACATTTCCCTACCCATACGGCAGGGTGCATTCCAGCAATGGCTTTAGAGCATAACAACTGATGAGCTTGGTGCCATAGATGGAGGAGAACACCACCTAGGGGAAGCCTGGGACAGGTTAAGGAAGAAGTAAAGATTTTGGGTTGATATCACTTACCTAAACTGTAGGACGTCGAATGGCTGATATGCGGTCATGGTTTGTATGGGGCAGGAAATCAAATGGCGAATGGTCAAACGAGGTTAGTCGAGAAAGTGCTTACTGAGACTGTGGAGGGAGGTCGCACTTCAATGAGGAACAGGGAAGTAGCCCATTTCCTCACTGTAGTGTGATCTCAGAGTTGGTATATTTAAGTAGGGGGGTGGGGGGAGCAGAGCCTACCACATGGGGGGTGCAAGGGGGTGTATCCCCCCCTGCAAAATAGTAGAGGTGAGGTAACTGTCATAGCTGAAAGAGGGGAATGTCGATATTATGGAATGCACTTTTTAGTGCAAACTATTTTTGACATTCCTCTCTTTAGATATGTTAGGTTTAGGTGTTATTTTTTGTCGAATGCACATTTGTTAGTGCATTTGACCGTATGGTAAACCGAAGATTTTAACTATGGTAGAGGGAAAGGAAGGTGATCATGGGAATTAAACAGGCATAAACACTTAAAGGCCTTTACGATCACCTCTGTAGTGATCTTTAAATGGTGCTGGATGAGCTTGACAGGAAAGGGGGTGTGACGGTAATGTGGTCACACTTTATATTCTCCTGGGTAGGGCCCCCAACTTAAAACTTGCTGGCAACCCCCAAAATGCTAACACCAGCCCTGTCCAAAACCTACTAAAAAATCTAGTTATGGAAAACCACACAATCTTCACTTTGCTTTAATTATTTAGCAAGCTTATTTTACAGAAAAGAAGAAAAACACTATCCATGAATAAACCTGCATTGCTTTTGTCTATTCTTGTAACATACATTGTGCAAATCTTCATTGTTTAACTTTACTCATTGAATTCTGAGTTTTCTGTCTCATGCTGCAATGTGACAATGTAAGTGATGAACTGCTTTGCCTTTTAAACAGTTACTTGTTAATAGTCAGCTACCACCCAAGAAGTTATTTTTCCATTTGCACATTTGCACTATGTATTATTATACCTGAGCTTCTGCTCTTTACATTTGGAAACAAAACACTGTATTGTAGTTTACAATAATGTTAAGTATTTTCCTCCTCTCCATTTCACACATTTTTAAATAAAAAGCAAATAGCAAAGTTGAAACTTCAAGTTCCTCCATTATTTGCCAAATGTACTTTGTTAGTCTTCTGCATAGTCCTCCCGATCTCCTCTTACCAGCATTTGGTTTAAATCCCAGCTTCTCCAGACTGGCACCAAAAGAGTCTTGTGTCCTTCAGCTTTCCAGTTAATTCTGACAGCTGACAGTGGGACTGGTATTTCCCATTTCTGCCACTGTTAGTTTTCTTCCTGTTCCTCCATGCAATACCAGCTTGTGGTTTGAATCCCAAGTTTCTCCTAAGTGCTTTGGTCTACTACTGGTTTCTTTTTGCTGCTCAAGCATTTTCTTTTGAAACAATAGAAATGGTTTTACTGGTGCAGTCTCTGTTTAGTGTCCTGTTGTGTAAAATCCCGAAACAGAGTCCTCTTAACCTTGCTGACTGAAGTTTTATTTACTGAACTTTTTCATCTCCTCCAAAGCTAGAGCTGCCTCCACATATGTTTTCGGTCAACCGGGAAATACTACTCTAAAAACTGCTAGGTATAGGAGTTTGAATTTCACCCTAGCCTGACAACAACTCTTAATGAGTGAAATAAGCGTATTCCTCTTTTGTCTAGTGTAAAGTGAAGCCTAGTGTAAAGTTTTTCCACAAACTCCCTGGTCTCACCAATTTCATGTCCTTTCCTTTTTGACATAGTTTTGTCAGAAGTATCTCCTTCTGCTAGTATGACTCTTCTGCTAGTATGACTGGATTTTAACCAGTGTGGTTCTTGGTTTCCTTCTCGAAATCTATTAGGAGCATATTTGTAAAGTGCCCACTCAATTAAATCTTCCTGTGGCATGCCAACCCAAATACTGTGCCTTCATTAAGCTAATACATTCTACTCCCTTCAACATATGTGGTACTGCAGAAAAATTTAAATTTTCTCTTCATGTTGTCATCTAAATCTACAGTTTTCTTAATGGTTAATTTGATGCCTCAGTCATTGTAATTCTTCACCTATTTCTATTTCTGACTTATTCAGACTTGGCAGTTCATCATATTGATTATTTAATATTTCTATTTTTCCAGCTGTTTTTCATTTGTTCTTAACTTCTCTTCCAATGTGCCACTTATTTAAGCATGTCTGAGTTAATCTCATTTGTTTTTTTTTTCTAGTTAGTTTACTGAACACTTGAGCAGACAACCAGTGTGTGCGACTGAGTGTGGTGTTCAAGCAAAGTGAGAGTGAATGTGGTGTTCAGCGAGTGTGTGGGGTGTTAAGTCACATGTGGTACAAAACCAGTCAAGAGGTCGGGGAACAACACTACTGTTTGAGAGCAAGACTATATGATATGTGTTCAGCACTGACGGATTCGCAAACTAAGTATACACAGTATGAGAAAGAAATGCTAACTGTAGTTTTTGGATGTCATCAATTCTGTGATTGTGTACCAAGTAATATTAAATCATCTAGACAATAGCAAAAAGTGTAGTTAATGCTTCAGAACTGGGGTGTGGAAGGTAGAGTACAAACCAGGGTAACTAGTTTATATTGCTGAAATGTTACTCGGAGAGCTGCTGAAAGAATAGAAGTAATGTGGGATGTATTACTTCACTAGCTCTTGAAAAAGCAGTTGACTTGAAGACAGTTAATAGAGAAGATAATGCATCTTTTAAGAGAAGCTATAATGGTACATTTCCGTTATCGGGGCAACACTTCAAATGAGCGCTTGGAATGTTTTATTTGCAGCGCTGTTTTTCTTTTTAAATAGAAATCCATTTATTTCATTTTAATAAACATGTTTTGTTTCACTGTATTAAGATGAACAGGAAAATGACGTCAATGAACCTTTATTTTTCATTGCTGACACTACTACATGCAATGCAGTAAGTTAAGTTTTATTACGCTTCTGATGCACACTTGTATTGTACAAAAGTACACGTTTCTTCTTGCTGGTGTTTCATTTTTTTTTTTTTTATATTTTTTTTTAGTCTGCTGGTGTAATCTCTTCCACCCCTATTACCTCTGCAACATAATCGGATGCCCTTTAATTAGCCTTTTGTAACAGTAACCTCCCTCCTTCATAAAACGGTTGTACACACCTGAAATACAGATGTCAATATGTTGTTCTTTAAGGTATGTAAGAGTTTTTTTCTTTCTTCACATTCATTGGCAACGCACATCCATAGGCGCTCAGCCTTCCTCCTCCAAAATATGGAACAAATAGGATTATAAGCAACAGTAAGAAACAACACCAAGTACGAAGCCCAATGCACAGTTAGCAACTCTTTCGTCACAAGTTAAAAAAAGTACAGTTAGTTTGATGGGGTAATATGATTCAGTGCTAATAAAATAGAGGACCGTGAGATACCACTAAGCAAATTCTTTAATAAATTTGAACGCTTTTGGCAGGCGTTCGCCACTACATTTCTTCTGAATACATTAACAAAATCACACACAATTCCTGGCCGGTTAAATACAGAATATTACAATCACATGATGTTAAAGTAATAGTTGCATTGCTTAAAACTTCCCTATACATTTTAAAATAAATAACATGACTAAATGTCCCATTAAATGGTTTGTAAGCCATAAAATCCTAAATAAATAATATAAAATAGCAAACTATACCTACTGTTTAAACACTAGTACCATGAAACCATGTACAAATAAAAACACTTGCTGAATGCATATCTATGCGTTTACAAAATTAACTGCTGAACTGAACGGGGCAACCTACTGCTTTCAAAGTGTTCCTTGAATAATGTTTTATTTTATATTATTTTGTTATGACCCATTTCATCCCCCATAATGTATATAATGCAACATAATGGTAAAAAGACTCTTTACAAGTCAAAACCATATTATTGATGAACCTACCCTTGTATTTGTCAAGAAAAATGAAACTCCGATTTAAGTTTCAAGTAACTGGAGATGGACAGTGTTTCAATCAAACCATAGTTATTATCTACTGCATTGCACCTCAACTGCCAGAGCAACTCTCTATAATCCAAGATTACTTCAACTGGCCCACCCCTTGTGTCGTCACTCTGAACTTTTTCTAATGCTGAAAATGTAAAATGATGTTGTGGGTGCTCTAAAATATGTTTGGCCAGTGCATTCTTGGAATTAACTTTTCTGATGTCGTATACGTGCTGGTATATACGTTTATATATTTTTTTAATTGTTTTACCTATGCATGCGATGTTACTCATGTTCAATAGTGTATTTTTTTGATATTAAACAAATTATATACAATAATTGGATAGTTTTGACATCAGATGATAAATGCAAATCTTTGTTAAATGTGAAACCTAAAGTGATTTACAAAAAGGACAGAAGTTTCAAGAATATATTGGAATCTAATAATATTAATAGTGAAGTTGGACAGATGAGAAAATGTGGACATTGTGCACAATGTCCACTTATTGAAGAGACCAGGAGTATTTATATAAAAGGTTATGGGAATGTGCACCTCAATAAAAAGTTTAACTGCCAGAGTGAAGGATTGGTTTACATAGTGATTTGTCAGCTATGTGAAAAATTTTACATAGGTAAAACAACTAAATTATATAAACGTATATACCAGCACGTATACAACATCAGAAAAAGTAATTCTAAGAATGCACTGGCCAAACATATTTCAGAGTACCCACAACATCATTTTACATTTTGAGCATTAGAACAAGTTCAGAGTGACGACACAAGGGGTGGGCCAGTTAAGTAATCTTGGATTATAGAGAGTTGCTCTGGCAGTTGAGGTGCAATGCAGTAGATAATAACTATGGTTTGATTGAAACACTGTCCATCTCCAGTTACTTGAAACTTAAATCGGAGTTTCATTTTTCTTGACAAATACAAGGGTAGGTTCATCAATAATATGGTTTTGACTTGTAGAGAGTCTTTTTACCATTATGTTGCATTATATACATTATGGGGGATGAAATGGGTCATAACA
Source organism: Protopterus annectens (assembly GCF_019279795.1). NCBI lineage: Eukaryota > Metazoa > Chordata > Ceratodontiformes > Protopteridae > Protopterus > Protopterus annectens. The sequence goes on from NC_056745.1 coordinate 513,608,983, forward strand.
AAATAATATAAAATAAAAGATTATTCAATGAACACTTTGAAAGCAGTAGGTTGTCCCGTTCAGTTCAGCAGTTAATTTTGCAAATGAACAGATATGCATTCAGCAAGTGTTTTTATTTGTACATGGTTCCGTGGTACTAGTGTTTAAACAGCAGGTATAGTTTGCTATTTTACATTATTTATTTAGGATTTCATGGCTTACAAACCATTTAATGGGACATTTAGTCATGTTATTTATTTTAAAATGTATAGGGAAGTTTTAAGCAATGCAACTATTGCTTTAACATCATGTGATTGTTGTATTCTGTGTTTAACCGGCCAGGAATTGTGTGTGATTTTGTTAATGTATTCTAAAGAAGTCGTGGCAAACGCCTGATGAAAGCACTCAAATTTATTAAAGAATTTGCTCAGTGGTTTCTCACGGTCCTCTATTTTATATGATTCAGTACTACTTTACAAGATTAAGGGGAAAAAAGAATTAACGGATGCGTGACACACTCTTTCAAAGTAAAACAGCCTGTAAATGACCTTTGTATGACTGCAAAATCGGAACGGGCAGTTGAGGTATGCAAGCATGTTTTTTAACAATGGCATTTTCTTGACATTCCCAAACAGTAATAAGCAAAGCTACAAACTGCGATTGTAAAAGGTGCTTGCATGCCTCTTGTTATGAAACGTCAAACTGCAAAACCCCAAGACACTGGAAAAGACGGGAAATACTGCTCGGAACACAGAAGGGCAGAAATGTTAACTTCCTACAGGTTATATAGCGGTTATTCGAACTGTTGCCCCGATAATGGAAAAGTACCACTATAATGTTAGAATAGCCAGATAATCTGATGCAACTTCATTCAATGATATTGCCTTACTACACCTTCAGAGAGGAAGTCTTGAGTATTAAATGCCTATTATTTAAAGGTGGAAAGCCATAATTGCATCACAGTTAAGATGCCAAATGCTTCACAAATTCATGAATCTAATTTTGGAATATCTAACTTTAAAGAAGGAACAAGAGGCATCATATGTTGGCTAATGTGACAGCTCAGACTGAGCAAATAGTGCAAACCTGTTCACTGTGCAGCATACATAGAAACCAGTGCAAGAAAGAGGAACCGGTATCGGCTAAAGATAGGCGCAGATCTGTTTCATCTCAATCTCGAGATTTCTTCTGTGTGATAACTTATTATTTAAAGTATCCAGGAGCAATAGAACTGAAAGATACAACAGACTCTACAGGAATAAGGATGCTTAAATCAAGTTTTTTTCAAGGCACTGAATGTCTAAGCATGCAAGTAATGTCAAACAATTGTTCATTAATCTGTCAGTCACATTTTCAAGTACTTCTTAAAAGTTTATGGGTGTCAGCATATCACAGTGCCGAAGACATGCACAATTAAATGGGACAAGTGCACCATATGATCTGGACTGTCAGTATATGATGAAGATGTGATATTTCAGATGAAAACCTTGTCATTGTATTTGCTGTCCTACAGACTGCTAAGAGGTAATATGTGTCTGGCATACAAGACCTCCTCCAACTCATTACTGATGGATTTACTGCACATCACCAAGGAAAATAGTATCAGAAATACCCAGTCTAAGGATCTTAATCTCATCTGCAAAGTCATCAGAATAATTTGCAGGGACAGGCATATTTCACAGAGAATACTTCTGCTGTGGAACAGACTCCCTCCCCATCCACGTAAAACAAAGTTCAGCCCTGTCCATTTTGAAAAGTAACTTAGATCTGTGGATGGTGAACAGAAAATTTACTTCAGAACTGCCTCATAAGTTCATAGGTATGTACTAGGCTAATGGCCCTGGAGCCTTTACAAGCCTAGCCCATAGGATTACCCTGGCATCATGCCACCTGACCTTAGTTCCCAGTGTTTCTGTCGAGTAGAGCCACTGGAGGGATCCCTGGGGTGAATTTTCTATTTCCCATCCACTCATCAAGATTGCTCTTGAAGAGGGCCAGTAAGGTGCTCTGTTTGACATGTATGGGAAGTCTATTCCATAGCATGGGCAGTCCCTGGGTTATGAACCTGTCCCTCCAGTATGTTCTGTTGATTGTGGTAATGAGGTTGAAGTCTCTGGAGCGTGTGGTGCGGAGGGATTGGGATTTCTTTAGATGTAGCATTTCTAACAGTGCTGAGTCAGACATGGCTTTGTGTAAGTCAAGCAGAGATCACCTCTTAGTAGGCGACATGAGAATAGTTGGAGTTTTTTGAGTCTGTCCATATAGGCAAGTGTTTAAGGCCTATGATCATCTTTGTGAGATACTGTTGTGGCCTCTCCAGTTGTTGCAAGTGTCTAGTGAGGTACATGCCAAATGGGGGATTGTACTCTGTGATTGGCCTAATGAGGGAAGAGTAGAGTGAGACAATGATCTCTTTCTTCCTGGATGCAAAACCCTTAGTAATGAGATGTGCCACATAGAAGGACTTCCTGACCATAGTGGCAGTATGGCGGTCAAAAGAGAGGTTGCTGTCAACCTGTGTTCCCAGATCTCTTAGAACACCTTCTAGGTTCAGTGTACTACCATCGATGTGGTAATTCATGGGAACTGGGTTTTTCCCAAAGGGGATGACTACACATATTTTAGCATTGAGCTTAGACACCAGTCGTTGGTCTCAGTGAGGCCTTTCTGTAGGATGTCAACATCACTTGGGGAGTTGATAATGGCTCCCAACTTGCAATTGTCTGCAAATTTTGTCAGCTGGAGTCCCTTCACGTTGGCCTGGACTTCTGAGAGCCAGATACCAAACAGGAGAGGACCCAGGACCAAACCCTGTGGGACTCCACTCTTGACTGGTCGGACGTCTAACTTGGAGTCAGCTACTTTCACACTGTGGGTTCTATCTGTGAGCCAGTTTGCAACCCACCTAGTGATATAGGGGTTGATGCCTAGCTTAGTGAGATTTTATATGATTCCTGAGTGGGGAATGGTATCAAAGGCCTTGGCCAGATCAAGGTTGGCTTCATCCACAGCTCTGGTGACTGACTCAAAGAAGTTGAGCAGGCATGATCTGTCCTTCACAAAACCAAACTGTGTGGGATCCAGAGTTTGGAGATTCCTTATAACCTTCTTTGTTAGGTCCATGATGATGCGTTCTGTAGCTTTGCATATCAGACTTGTCAGGCTAATGGGGCGATAGTTCCCAAGGGTCTGTAGTCGCTCCTCCTTTATGGAGAAGGATAATAGCAGTGCACCATTCGCTAGGGACAAAGCCTGAGGTGAGGCTGTGATTGAACAGGGCACACAGGTGAGATGCCAGTTCACTCTGTTGTCTATGTAGAACACAGCCAGGGATATTTTCAGGTCCCATAGAAGCTGTATTCTTGGCCTTGGACAGTGCTGTTTTAACCTGTGCAGCAGTAATACTGCATGCTTGGCAATCTACTGGTATTGTGATTGGTCCTTTGGGAGGGGGGTCAAGCTGGCACAATCTGTCGGCCAGTATATTGGGAATATCTGTTGGCTCTGTATAGGAGGTACCATTGTGCAGTAGCTCAGAGCAAATCTGGGTATTGCTATGAAAATTCTTTACATAACTATAGAAGGCCTTGTGGTTGTCTTTACTATCTGCTGCAATTCTGTTTTCATAGCTAGCTTTAGAGGATTTGATGAGGGAGTTTTTCCAGTCTTTGGACTTCACCTTATTCTGCATCAGTTTCCTCCTCCTGTTGTAGAGTTTGTTTATGGCAGGGGACCACCAGATTGGCTTCCTTTCTTTGGAGGAGAGTGTCTTGGTTCTATTGGGTATGGCGAGATCCATGCATTTGTGTACATGTTTGTACAGTGCATTGGTGTACGATTCATCTGTCATGCAACTATTCTGCATTTGCATGAGTGCCGTGAAGTTGGCCACCTCTGTTTTTGGAGCCCAAAGTTAGCTTTGGAGAAGTTTTCCATGGTTGTTACCTTTGTTGGGGGGGGGGGATGTGGATTTCCAAGGTGATTAGTTTGTGATCTACTCTAATCTGGGAGGAGTTGACTGTTGGTGTAGAGCAACGGTCACCCATGTTAGTTATGATGAGGTCAAGGATGTTGCTACCTCTAGTGGGGGTAAGAATGAGCTGGTCCAGGGCATTGGAATTAATGAATCCAGGAAACGTTGGGCAAGTGTATTGATACAAGAGTAGTTTTCCCATTTAATGGAGGGTAGTTGAAGTTGCCCAGTATGAGAGTGTTGGGTTGGACCCTAATATATTCTACAGGGTGCTTAGGAATGTGGAGTGAGAGTTTTAGGACAGGGTTGGGGACCTATAACAGGCTACGACCTGAATCGCTGTCTTACCCAATGTTAGCTGCACCTGAAGTATCTCTGATGTGTTATGTTGGGCTACCAGTCTGGAGGTGTGTGCATCCTTTATGAATATGGAAACACCACCACCTTTGAAGGTTCGGTCCAAGTTCTGGGCCCAAAAGATGTGGAATGAGTTATCGTCTGGTCATGCAGGGGTGCTTTCTGCTGCCTTGAACTATGTCTCTGTTACAGCACAAATGTTGATGTTCTCCATTTTAAGGAGTGCATTTTGAGAATTAGACTTCTAGCATTGAGCAGCATGACCATCAGATTGCATTTGTTTGTAGCTGTTACGATGGTAATTTGGTCTATGGAACACTGCCTAAAAAAGGCACTATAGGGGTTTCAAGAGCCTTGGCTAGTATCCGGAAGCCCAGGGCTGACAGATGCAGGCCATCTCTGGCAAAGCATCGAGGTCTGTCAATAATGTCATCCCTGGCAGATACTGGATCCCCTTAGAATGACAGTAGAAACTTAGCCAATTGTTGAAATCATTCATTTTCTGCTTGTACTGTGGTATCATTTTGGGTGATGGTAGGATGCCTGCTCAGGGCTAGGATCATACCCACCTGGGCTACATAATCCGAGAGCTCCTCCATGTCTCTCTCATGTAGTCCAGGGAGGTATGTCTCAGGTCATTCACATCCACATGTGCAATAAGAGTCATATTTTTACCTTTGGTTGAGGGACCTGAGTGCATGTGTTATGTGGTGGATCCTGGCACCTGACAGACAGCTGACTGTTACTTTCTCCTTATTCAGTCTAGTGAGTGGGACATCAGTGTGGCAACCTATTGAGTCACCTGTGACTAATGTGCTGGGAAAGCTGTTTTGCCTTAGGGTCTTTGGTTGAGTGGCACACTGTTTAGGAGAGTTACGTGTCTCATGACTAGTGTTGTCTTGTGGTGGTCGAGTGCATTCCTGCCTTGGAGGTCTCTGCTGTTTGGGTAGATTTTTTTGAGAGCCTTCGCAAAGGTGGGTGTGTGGTTTGTGTTTGTATGTGAAGGCAGTGCTGGTGTGTGTTCTGGAGGGCTGGCTATGTGTTTCATGTGGAGTGGTGCAAGTGTTGACCTTCTCCTCTTGACCAGCTATTCTGGTCTTGGCTGGAGAGTGTGTGGCTTCCATTTTGGATATATAAGTGCATCTCTCACAAGTCTGAGTGTTGGGAGGTAAGAGAAGAGGGTTGTCTGTCTATGAGGTAGTTGCTACATTGCCTCAGGATGCCCAGGTTCACCAGATTAATAGGAGAAAGCACAGGGAACTGACCTTTAGACATGCCTGGAGGGGTGGGCATTAATAATAAGTACTGGAGCTGTTTCCTTGTAGAATGTTTAGTGCTTGTAGCACTTTTGTGTGCTACAATAATTGCTACAAGAAGTCTGGTATGATAAAATGCTAGACTAATAAGCTAGTAAAAGTGCAGGAGAGGCGAGAACTAGCAGATCTAAGGGAAAATTTGAAGAGCAGACTTTGGCACCTCTCAAACCTCTCTTACAAACAGTCCTGGATACAGCAAATCTGTATCTGGACTAGACTAGTTACAGGAAAGGTGGGAAAAGCACAAGTGTGGACTTTTAGATCAGAGGGTTGAAGGAGATGGAGAAAAAACTGCTCAAACAGCCAATGAACTACAATTTCTGGGCCAGAAACCACTCCTCTTGTGGTTGGTAGGCTACCTAGTGCTTACCACTCCCACTGATAAGCTGTAAGGCTTCCCTCCAACACAGAAAGACTTGGGGGGGCTCAGACGCTTTATATAGTCCTGGATACAGCAAATCTGTATCTGGACTAGACTAGTTGCAGGAAAAGCGGGAAAAGTACAAACGTGGGCTTTTATACCAGAAAGTTGAAGGAGATGGAAAAAACTGCCCAAATGCCCAATAAATTACAATTTCTGAGCCAGAAATCACCCCTCTTGAGAAAGATAGGCTACCTAGTGCTTACCACTCCCACTGACAAGCTAGAAGGCTTCCTTCTGACACAGAAAGGCTTGGGGGGGGGGCTCAGGAGCTTACAAGCAGTCCTGGATACAGCAAAACTGTATCTGAACTAAACTAGCTACAGGAAAGGCAGGAAACAAGCCGAAATTTTTATTTTTTTTTACACAGAAAAGCAGCTAAAACAGCACTAAAAACAATTCAAGTGCAGTGCAAGCTAGCACAGTTGTGTGTAGCAATATTAAAGCAAATACAGTTTAAATAAATGCAATTTATTCAAACTGCATTTTGAACTGAATTCAAGCATTGTTTTATTAAACTCTGAACAGTTAAAAAGTGCCAAAAAGTATACTTATCAGCTGAGATGCACACTCAGAACACAAGGAGATTCTAGCAAAGTTTTTTTTAAGTAAAGCGGAAAGGGGAAAGGAGAAACAGAAGATAATTCAAGGTTAAGGACCTAAGTGGGTTGCCTTCTCAAATGTTCTCTCTGTATTAGGGAGAATGAGCTAATGACACTAGACTGGGATAGAGCTGAACAGATGGGACTGGTAGGAGTGTCTAAAATCAAAATATGATCTCACTGTACTCGATTGAGTGAGAAAATGAGATGGACCCAGGAGGAGTGCTTAAACACAAATTTATAGGAGGGACGGGCAATTTCAAAGCCACCAAGATTAATACCACAACAAGAACAGGGAGGGAGGGCGGGAAACTAACTGCATAGAGACAGAGAGGCCCCAGTATTCAGTGAAACAGAAAAGTAAAATGCAGTACTATCTTTAACACTACAAGTTTGTACTTGGCTTGTAATACAGTTGATGTAGGTGTGTAGCAGCCAGCAAAACAGCTCAGATATTCAGCAGAAATAAATTCACAGATAAGTGACTAACACTTATAAGCAGAGAGAAACCCTCTAGGCTAAGAATTCAATACCGAATATCAATGAAGTGAAAACAGTAACCCCCACTTACTGTAGAGAGACAGAGACATGACAATATTCAGTGAAACAAATAAACAGAAAATAAAATGTAGTACTATCTTTAACACTGCAAGTTTGTGCTTCTCAGCTTGTAATACAGTTGATGTAGGTATATAGCAGCCAACAAAACAGCTCAGATATTCAGCAGAAATAAATTCACAGATAAATGACTAACACTTATAAGCACAGAGAATCCCTCTAGGCTAAAAGTTCAACACCGAATATCAGTGAAGTGAAAACAATAACCCCCACTTACTGCAGAGAGATAGACACCACAATATTCAGTGAAACAAATACGCAGAAAATAAAATGCAGACACACATACACTTTCCTTATGCTATTGATTGACATTTGATTACTGGGAAAGTGCAACTGGTTAGGAGCCCATTTTCAGTGGAGTACTGGGGAGAAACACTCCAAAGTATACATTCTTTAAAAATAATTTAAAAAAATACAGTTTAATTAATTATACCAATGCACACACACACACACACACACACACACACATATATATATATATATATATATATATATATATATAGAGAGAGAGAGAGAGAGAGAGAGAGAAAGAGAGGGCTACAGTTATCTTTATTGAGTTTGTTGGTAACTTTTGGGGAGTGCACTGTACTCATATATATATATATATATATATATATATATATATATATATATATATACATACACACACACACACACACACACACACACACACACACACACACACACACACACACACACACACACACAACTGATTCAGTTGGCTTTAAGTAAATCATGGGAAAATATACAACAATGAAACCCACTGAATGAAATTCATCTCAACAATTAATATCATGTCCAATCACTTGTTCTGAGTGTTTTTTAGCAAATCTTCACAAGTGTACTACATTGTAGTTCAACAGCCCCTAGTGGTAGATAAAGAATAACCACTTTTAATGGCAGAACTGCAAGATACTATCTCCTGGACTGCAATGCATGTAGAACTATGACAATTTTTGAGGTCACCACAGTGGCTATGGTCTCAGAGTTAAAAACAGTCTGACAGGAATCTCAGGTACATCAGACATCTAAGCAAATAAACCTGACTTGGAAGTGTTGACAAATAATTGTGATTTCTTCTTTAGTGTATTATCTTGGACTCTGATAATGACCTAATACAGTTGTTTCTACGCAAGATTTTTTCCATAGATTTTCATCTGATGCCATAATGTTTTGATTGATGTCACTTTGATTCATTCCTTAACTTGCAGATGACAGGCCTTTCTGGTATTTTTATTATATTGCTGCTCCTGTTTCAAAGGGATTTTCTCAATAATTCTGATGACAGTATTCTGCTATCTGGTACAAGTGAACTAAAATGCATCAGCTCATCTGTATCTGTCTTCTTCCTACCTATTGCTGTGAGGGTGATAACTCTACAACTTACACAAGCATAGTTCTGCAGTCTAACAATGAAAGGCGAGTGAACGATCATACGTTCATAAGCAAGTACTAGGCTAGCTACCGTTTTTGGCCATTTTAAGGCTAGCTGATTTCCCTTTTTGTGCTCAAAATAACCTATCAAAATCTGGTTAGAGATTGGCCTCACCCATCCCATGGTTGATAATTTTATATTATTCCATAATAGGAATAACTGGGATAATTTCATGGAAAATTTGGGGAGACCCATGCCTAGGACAAAGCATTTAGGAGCTGCCTCTGTCCATTAGTACAAACTTGCAGTGTTAGGGCAACCCACTCCACCCCTAACTAAATATACCAATTCCGAGACTGCACTATAGTGGAAAACAGGGCAAAGATCACCATGGTGGACCAGTGGTTAATTTCCCGGAGTTAAATTGCAATGTTCTGGGAGTTCAGCATTGCGAACTTTCAATATTCTTGTGTCTGTTATTTGCAAGTCAACGTTCCGGTTAGTCGACGTTTTAAAGGGGACCCGTGCATATATGTGTGTTGGGGTATGTATGTGTATCTGTGTGTATATATGTGTATAACTTAAACAGCTATGTGATTCAGGGATTGCTAGTTTTTGTTTTAATTTCTGCTATTTTTTTCTAGTTATTTCTTCAAGGTTGAGGGGAAAGTTGTATAGCCTAATTTCCAGGGGTGTATAAATTCTTATCCAACAGCACAGACAGAGATGGTACTGCAAATACACCTATTGTTGGGGTAGGGACAGACTTGAGAGAGACACTGTGATTCATTGCTCGACTTTATAGGCAAATATAACTAAGTCAGTCATATTCTGATAACCAGTACCCAACGTTTACTATGTACATGTATCCTTGCACAGTAGGATTCTGGGTGGGACAGCAGCTTACTTTTTTTTACCTGTTTATATACCTATCAACCTGTTAGCACAAGCATGCTGGACAAAGTCAAAAGTAATGGGGGGGGGGGGTCAAAAGCCCAAACTTGGGGACAGATTTTATATATTGCTCTTATAAACTCAGAAAGTTGGTAGAATAACAAGTTTTGCATTTTCCTAAGGATATTAAGTCTCAAACTCAAATATGTGTCATTATTTTATGACTTCAGTCCTCAAAGATTTGTCAGAAAACCAAAACTTTTATGAGGTGTAGACCAAAAATATGAAGCAAAAATCCAGACATTCTATGATACTGGGACTGTCGTGATATGCCTGTTGCTAGACTATAGGCTGCCTACTACTTTGTTAGTGGTATAAAGGCTGCTGCAATTATAGGAGAAGAGGTTTTTGATAACAGAGTTAAAGGAAAATACATCTTTGTCATCCCGTCAGAGACGGGCTATAAAAAGGATGGGGGCACTTACTGAGGGGGTATTGTCAAATCTAGTGCATCTAGCAGTAAAATCACTTCATAGACAACATTAGATTTCCATGTCTGCTTGAACAGGAAGGGCAGAACAATTCTAATTAAGATGATTCTGCTTAAGCTGGTTGCTTCCAATCCTCATCTGTCTCTAGTGAATTTGTTCAGAAGTATCTGACTAGCAATCAGAGCTGCCTAGTTAACCTAGGAACATGGGTAGGGATTGTAACAGTTTGCAAACACTCGTAGCAGGAACATGTTACTGTGTAAGTGAATGCAGCAGGGACATGGCATTTCAGAAACTCAGGACCTAATATTTTGTAACCACATCACCTAAGCAAGTTGTTACACATAGATAACTAAAGCATTCTTGAACATGTGCTTTATTTTCTCATACTACTGCTCTGGTGAAACATTTGTAAGCAGATGATTTAAAGAAGTGGGGTTGAAACTAGGTGTAAATTAATAATTTCAACAGGTAACTTAAATTTGGGATATTGTGGCTAGCCTACTAATGGTCCTCTGGATTAAGAGTAGTTTTAACCTATGAACCTATACCTGAGACAAGGCTTTCCATAAGCACATAACCAGCAATTTAGCACATGCAAGAGGTCTACTACAGATTTTAAATACACACAAAATAGCAAAGTTTCTCTTCTTAAATTCATACTGTATGTATTTTAACACTTTGTTTCACTTAATTGTATATTTGAATGAGCAACATTGTATATTTTATTTTATGCCCCTGTAATTTTATTTTTTTCTTTGCAATGTGTGCTTCTGTTTCTTTTGTCTCTGTAAAAATCATGTTTTTTGGAGCTTATCTTCCTGGGTCTCCACTGAAAACTGGCCAGCTGGCCCAGTCGGACACTACCTGGTTAACAAATATAAATAAATTTTATATATGTATGTATGTGTGTGTGTATATATATATATATATATATATATATATATATATATATATATGTGTGTGTATGTACGTACATACACGTGACTATAAGCAGGAAAAAACACTAGTGTGTGGAGGGGTTATCCCTCATGATCAGTCATATGACAGCTAAAGTTTGAGCTTAATGTTTTACTTGCACGTCATGACACAACTGTCCCAGAATGTTTTTAATTCTTCAGTAGAAACTCCATTTGAGAGAGGTTTGCAGTGGTACTTAATGGTGGTGTGATCTGAAAGTTTTGTATATATATATATATATATATATATATATATATATATATATATATGGTTCTACCTCACTTCAACGACACGGAACATCGACGGAAATCGCGAGCCCCAGAAGATCGACAGCAGAAGACCGACGCGACGGGACCTAGAAGATCGACAAGCAGACCGACCCAACGGATGAAAGCACCGACGAGGATGCGAAATGGGAAAAGGCTGTGTAAGTATAAGTAGTGACGGACGTTAGGGCAAAAGTAAGGTAAGTGTGGATAGGGGTGGGTTAAGTGAGTTAGGTTAGGGAGCGGTCAGGTAGGTGTGTAGTGATTGTGTTTGGTTAGGGGGCGGATAAGTGAGTTAGGGTTAAGGAGCCGGTCAGGTAAGTGTGCGGTAGTGATTGTGTTTTGGTTAGGGCGGGATAAGTGAGTTAGGGTTAGGAGCGGGTCAGGTAAGTGTGCTGTAGTGACGGACCTTAGGGTTAGGGTTTGGGTTAGGGTTGTAGGTAGTTGTGTATGTGAGGTTTAGTGTGGGTTTGTAGGGATTTTGGTGTGCTTGTGTTGTGTATGTGGTTTTGGACGGGAATGTGTTTTGTTTGTTGATTGTGGTATTTGAAATGTATGAGGGTTCGTGTTTGTGTACCGCTGGTTATTTCGTTGTCGAGCACTTGGAATTACGTGTTTTTGTACCGTCGGTTATGTGGTTTCGTGATCATGCGTTGTCGGTGTTTTGGTGTTTTGTTTATGTGAGGTAGAACCATATAGATATATATATATATATATATATATATATATATATATATATATATATATATAATTTAATAAAAATACTTTAAAAATAACAATAAGGTGCATTCATTTTAATACTAATGCGGTTTCTGAATTTGTACTTTATTTAGAATGTAATTGTTAATTTGTCATTTGCTAAACTTTTTTCATATTCATTCATTTTAATTGGTGTATGAAAATGTCCTATATACTTGCTTCCATTCTGTCTTTTTCTGCCTTTAATTTAGGTCATGGCTGAAAAGGCTTATAGGGCCATCTTCTAAGACCAGTTTGCTTGCCTGTTTTTTCAGTCAGTCAGTTAAACATTTTTATTTATTCATTCAGTTGTCATTTAGTTTATCAGATGATGGAAGCAAGTCAATGTTATCTTGTTTAATTTTGAAAAGTATTATTCAGTATCGCAGTATTGATGCTAGCCTAAAAGTTATTGCTAAAAAATTATTTATGCCCCTTTAAATTATGTTTTCATTTTTCTGTTTTAGGTATAATAAAAATGCATATGACCTAAACAGGAACTTCCCTGATCCTTTTCAGAATAATACTGTTGAAATACAACCTGAAACACAAGCAGTGATGGACTGGATTCAAACAGAAAACTTTTTGCTCTCTGCTAATCTCCATGGAGGAACAGTTGTAGCGAACTACCCATATGATAATGCTGTATCAGGTAATTTATTGTTGAATTCTACTTGTACATAAAAGTTACTGAGTTTCACATTTCATTTATGGATTTCAAAATAAAAGTTTATTTTATTGTTTTTTTAAGAACAAGACTTGTACAAATGAAAATCCCCAAATATTAGATTTTTATATTAAATCATTTAAACATTGTACAGGATAAATTGATGAAATAGAAATGTGTTTCACTTGAAACATATGGTTAAATCCATCATTGACTAAAGATATACTTGCAAGATCTCCAGGAAGAGGAAAATGGTTTTGATCATTAATGAAGTATTATGTTTCACCAGCTTGTCTTTAACCCATATAATAAATAGATCACTTGTCATTCTGTTTATGGAGGGGTCCAACCTGAGGCTTAAGGTGAATATTAATTCATATTTAGAGAATGGGCGAAGCCAACATAGTCACCCTGTTGGAAAGCGAACATTCTGAAGTAGGGTGTTAATGTACAGATAAAGCCAAGTGAAGAAGCAAGTCTGACAGGTCATGGCAGCATATTAAGCTTCTGTAAATCTCAAACAGAAAAACAGCCAAGGGGGAGATGCTTTTTATGCTCGCAAAATGTGGCTTCGCTGTTTAGAGAGCATAAAAAAGTAAATCAGGAAAAAAGTAAGGGCATGTGCAAGAGTCTTTGTGTATATGTGTGTGTTTGTCACAGTCCCAACTGCTTTGACAGGGTTTGCTTGCATCTTTCCTCCTGTAAGACTTTCTTACATTGGCAAAAACCTTGTCCACCCACACAGTGTTTTTAGCACTGCCAGCCATCAAAAGCCCTCAACATAACAAAATGGAATTTGAAAAACATGAGTATTTCTGTTCAATGCTGGAAGTCTCAGCAAAAAACTCCTCTCCCTGCAAGCACTTCTTACCCTGGCATGCATTGATATGTGTATTGTCATTGAGACCTGGTTCAAGGCCACTGAGAGGACTCCATCAGTATAAGGTTTTAACAATTTTCATGCATTTAGGTCTGCTGCACTAGATGAAATTAATAAAGACTCTATGTTCATAAAACAAAATTTTACCTCTAGACTCATTAGACAGGATAACAACCAGGAACTCCTCAATGTCCAAACTACCATTAAAAAGCCCTTATCACGTCATAGATGACTGTAGGACCCCCCCCCCCTCCATTTGCCTCTTGACCCATATTTCTTACCTGATTAGTCCCATTCTTCTAGGGAGCTTCAACTACCCTTCCATCAACTGGGAGATATATACATCCCCGAACCTGTATTCACAGAGATTTCTGGATTTCATAAATACAAACTTTCTGGATCAGTTAGTCTGCATGCCAACTAGGTGAAAAGCCATCCTACATGGAAGCCAAGACTATTAAGAAAAAAGAAAATCCAGCAACTGTAGCCAGATACCAAAATTACACCATTTAATGCTTCTATGCAACATAAATAGGATTCACTGTGCAAACCTGTTTACTTGGTGAATCCTGTGTGTAAATGAGTAAAATAGATTAATTTTCGCATCTGCCACCTGTTGCTGGATTTTCTTGGTTTTCTCACCAATATGGACAACTCTATTTCCTACCAATTATAACTTCCTCCCAAGTTAAATCAGACCATAAATCTGTCACGTTCAGCATAAGACTGAAGTCAGAATCATCCTCCAAATAAATTGATATTCAGAGATTATACTAAAGCTAATCTACTAAAAGTGAGTGATGGACTTGCTAAATTCAGCATCCCCTTCCTACCTGATGATTCCTCTGCTCATCTGGATTTTTTTACAGCCAAATTCTGCCCACATGTAAATAGCTGCATTGCTGTATCTGTCCCCCCCCCAAAGTAAGTTCAATGTCAGATTTAAAAATAAACCTCTGTGGTGGAATCAAATATAAACAGGCTCTAAAATGAAAGAAGAAAGGCCTGTTGTGCATAAAAATAAATGTAACTCTCACATTACCAAACACACACTTGTGAAACTTAAAAAGATCTTTGGCCCCTGATTAAATCAATCAGACTTGGATATGAAGTAAAAATAGCCACTCAGGCTAAGGACAACCACAAAGCCGTGTTTAACTGTGTTAGAAACTTCAGAAACAATGTTTAGCACTGTGCAGAGCTAGTAGCAATTGACATCACATACTCAGGATATAGGTGATATGCTAGCAGCTGCATTTAGCTCTAATTTCAACCCACGCTTCTCCCCACATTCCCAGATCAAATATCAGCATCTACTTTCCCCTCAAATCTCCCAAAAACAAGTCCTGAAACCATTTTCCAAGACTAACACTGCTTCTGTGGGGTCAGATAACATACAAGGATGCCTACTACTGGTCAGTCTGAAACAGGACCTGTCAAACCCCCTACACAGGCTATTTGATATCCTCTAAACAGGCTTTGTGGCAAATGAATGAAGGACAGCAGCATTCACCCCTCTGCACAAAGGTGGGTCATCAATGAACCCAGATAATTATAGACCCGCAAGTCTGGCCAGCCTCATCTGTAAGGCTATGGAAGGGATCATTATGAAATTAATAGACAGAGACAACCTACTAACTCTTGATCCCAGATGGTGCAGTTTTTTCAAGGACAGATACTGCCTATTTAACATGAACATATTTAAAAGGGTTGCTGAAGCAACGGATGAGGAAAAATAAGTACACCCTGCATAACTAGACATCACAGAGGCATTCAACACCATCGCACACTCAAATGTATTTGACAAACCCATCTAGTTAAATGTAAATCCCTCTGTAAATCGTATAGCAAACTGGATCACTAATAGAATAATCCAAGACATTATGATGGACAGCTCTACCTCCTCCAAAAGACCTGTTACTAGTGGTGTATCCCAAGGTTTTGTCCTTGGGCCATTCTTCTTGGGGGGATTTACTTCTTGGAGGTCAAACTTCATGTCAAGGATTTATGGCTGACCAAGTCTGCATATGAATTTAAACTTGGTGCCATCATAAACTCTCTAGAAGACACCAAGATCCTCCAAGAGGGCTTGTCCCAAACAAATAGCTGGTGTCAAAACCACTGAATAAAACTAAAAGGCAAAAAAAAGTATAATTGTTTTCTTTGGCAAGCATGATGTCCCCTGTAACTATCACATTGACAAACCCCTGAAATTGATACAGTAGTTAGGGACCTGCAAACCTACGTAGACAGTGAACTGTCTTTTGATCACTATGTATCAACAACTGTAAGTCCTTTTTTGTTGTTCAGTTTATTAGTACGGGTATGGCCTCCACTTCTAGGAATCTGATCATTTCCCCATATTAGGCTAGTCATTGAGTATAATGCCCCTTTGCTATATACCTGTCCAAACCCTTAACACATGTTGAATTACGTCAGTGCTTTTTCACCAAGAAAGCAACATCCTACAAAAAATAAATAAAGTATTGAAAAAAAGACCCTAAATCATAAAAGCTGCACTGACCATTTCAAAGCCCCATCCTTCGTTTTGGTATCTTACACGTTACTGAGGGGTGATCTCTGCTTCACCTACACAGCCTCAACTGACTCCATCCTTTCAGACATATACTGCACATCCACAAGTCCAATGGTGGCATAAACACAGACTCAAGCAATCTTAAGCTCTTCTGCAACATAAATCGAACATTTAGAGCAATAGATACATATTGCAGAGAACACCACTTCTCTGGAATCCTTTCCATGCAAGGCAGAGTATGTCTGATGCTCTGTTCAAGCATAATAGGGTGCAAATGGATGTGATATCATGAATTAACACCTGGTTTAGCACCTTTGTCCCTTTTGTATAGGAGTAACAAATATCTTGGCTTTAGGATATTTGCACTTAAAATAGACTGAGTTTATACATGTACTGTAAGGGCTATAAATGTATGGGGAATATATGCTCCCAAAAGATCCTCATGAATAAATAACCTAGTAAGTACATATGAACCTATTTGGCAAACTTCCCTTTTCCTTACTGTAAATGGGTCTGCCTTTCTGAATGGCCAAGGCCCTGAAGAAAGCAAGATGCAATGTCACAGTTTTACTTCCTTTGTTAGAGTTTGGCTTTATAGCAGTCCTTAAGGATATACAAGCAAAGATATTTCAGAGTCTGTCCATAGTTGTATTAGCTGGGCAACTTGGAGGAATGAGTGAATAATGTCTGTGATTGTCTACTTTTGACTGACGTAGAGGCATGAATGAAGAGCTGAAAGACTACAAATCTGATTGACTGAATGAGTGACCACATGTGACTGTCTCTTCTGTGTATAACTGCTGTTAGAGTGAGGGAAGGCTTTTTGGAAGTTTCTTTGTTCAGTCTCTGCTGTGGAAAATTCCAGCTGTTGTCAGACTTTTAACAGCTTTTTTCCTTTCCCCACTTGACTGAACTTTGACTAAAGTATGAGTTGAGAGAAAAGAGAGCGTTTGCTTTGCAGACATTAAGCTTTCTTCCACATCCTGTGATTTTTATTATCCTTTTGGACCTCTTGACCCCTTATTTTCACAGAGTTGGATCGTGTCTAGTTTATCTATAGCTGTCAGGTTGTCTACGTGTCTTTTGCTGAAGTGCAATGTCCAGGAGATGAGAGGCCCGTTTTCTGTTAGGAAAACAAGTCTTAGATTTACATGGCTTTATGCAGTCTTCTCTTCAGTGGCTTTGTTACACGTATACAGCTTATTTATAAGGAGAATAGCAAGGTTAATACAAAGCAACACATGAAGACAGGGTTAAGAAATGCAATCACTACACAGCAGCAATGTCACTGTGCAAGCAATACTCAATAGCATCAAAGACCATAGTAAATATTACTAATGATAAAAAAAAAATTTTAAAATATTTTTTAATAAAGAATGCTTTTTATTTAGTTACCCTAAAAAATAAAAAAAAAAACAAGGAAGAGTGAAATCTTTGCAAAAGAAACAAAGACAATCTGATTTCAGTAAAGCATTCTAGGTTGGTTTTGGTGACTCCTGCTACTACTTCTGGTACCTTTTTATCACAATCGGCAAAACCAACCTTGAATGTTTTTCTGAAATCAGCTTGTCTGTGTTTCTTTTGCAAAGGTTTCACTCTTCTTCCTTGTTTCTTACTTTTTAGCGTGACTAAATAAAAAAATTCTTTTTTTATCTTTTTTATTTTTTATTCTTTAATTGAAATATTGTCCCTGTATCATTACGGTACAGACTTGCAGTCAACTAAAATGCATATTGTTAGTCGTATCATTTGAGAAATGTTTTCCTGTCCTTTTGCACTTTATGCTTCCCTTGTACATGTCATTCCTATTCATTGTGTGTGTGTGTATCTGCATGTTATTCTGGATTGTGTGTGTCTGTGTGCGCATGTGTGTCTGTGTGCGCATGTGTGTCTGTGTGCGCACGTGTGTCTGTGTGTGTGTGCGGATGTGTGTCTGTGTGTGTGCGCGTGTGTGTCTGTGTATCTGTGCGTGTCTGTGCGCGTGTCTTGTGTGTGTGCGCTTGTCTGTGTATCTGTGCGTGTGTGTGTGCGCATGTGTGTGTGTCTGTGTGTGCACGTCTGTGTGCGCACGTGTGTGTGTGTGTGTGTGTCTGTGTGTGTGCACGTCTGTGTGTGTGTGTGTGTGTGTGTGTGTGCGCGTCTGTGTGTGTGTGCACGTCTGTGTGTGTGTGCTCTGACCATTTGTGGTTCATTGGCGAGACAGAACCACAGTGGGACAGAGCCACAACCCAGTTTCAATAAAAAGCATTCTAAAAATCATGCTTTCTTTTCAAGCAACTCAGCTATGCAGCTGCAAACACTTGTTTTTAGTTTCACTTTCTTCAGCTGCATACATAATGAACATCAAAAGCTAGATAATTTAATCCTCTCATGTTATGCACATATCCGGTGTTCTTAGTCTAAATGTAAATGCTCTGTGGCTTAATAAAGCTCTCTATCGCATTGCCACAGTTATGGAATGCTGATTTAGCGATCTTTTTACTTTTCAAATAGAACAAACTCTGAATAACATTAACAGGCAACTGATGGTAGTTTGACACTTTTTCGTTTTGATTTTTATTTTTTGTTCGCAAGTTATTTACAAATGCAGCAAGTTCTAGATTCTGAAGTTGCTCTGTTAAATGATAACTTGCAAGGAAAAAAAATATGTGGAACTAGATATGCAGTTAGCATGTAGATAAAACAACCTGCAGAGAAATCTGGTGTTCTGCCATTAATTTAAAAAAAAAATACAGCTTTGGAGCAATTTCCTGTCTGTAACCATCTCTAGCCAAATGGCTACAGATCGCGTCTTTATTTGTATGTTTAAGAAGACCGAGAGAATGCATCGAGTGAAGTAAACCATCACCGCAGAAGCTTGAGTGGGAACAAAACTTTGACATTATGTTTCTTGATAGAATGAACATAATTCTGCAACATGCTACTTTGAAGGAAGTGGGGAGGAGTGTTGGTGATGTTATACAGTGGGTGGGGATAAGAATGCCAGTAGAATGAAGAGCTTGGTCTGAATTTTATGCACTGGGATTGCCCCTTTAAGGATTGTGTGTGTCTGTGCACGTGTCACTGTATATCTGGAAGTTATTCTGAATGGATTGCGAGTGTGTGCATGCATGTAAGTGTGTGTCTTTGTGTGCAGTTCTGTCCCTGTATGGTTCATTACCAAGACAGAGGGACAGAGCCACAAACCCAGTTTAAATAGAAAGCATGCTAATAACTATGACTTCTGATATTAGTAATGTATATATATATATATTTTTTTGTTTGTTTTAGTCAATGGGTTTTCCTCTAAAAATAGGTGTTGACAAAGCAAAAGGTGGCACAAAAACTTATTTTCCTTCTGGTGGCAAAATCTTCACATTTCCCTGGATAGGGAAGATCACCCCCTAGCTTCATTATTTAACTCCTATGTTGCCAAATGTCAGAGAGAGAGAATGAAGTTAACTGCAGCAACTTTGGCTGAAAAATGTTGTCTTTAACATAAGATATTTTATTTCCAGTTTTGTGATCATTGTCCAAGTTAGTTGTTGGCATGTCAGTCAGATGTCACAGCTAAAACTCTGCTGAGAATTACCGTGAATAATTTTATAAGATGTTTCACTTTTAGTCTGTACTGCCCCACAGCCTTTTTCTAATGAGTAGTGTATAGGCATAAGAGATCTTGCCCAACATTACTTGCTGTTTCTTTTCTAAGAAAGGTAAAATGGTGAGTGTGACGCCCATGCACTGGCCCAGCAATCAAGGAAACCTCAGTCCTCACCACTAACACCAGTGAGGGGCATCCATATAGGGAAAGGATAACAAATATATACACAGTAAAGTACAATTTCCCTTAAGAGCACACAGAGATCACATTCAGTCTGGGGCTGGTTTCTCCCTTTCTCTCCAGGTCCCCAATAATACACCCCACTGGCACAGCTATAGGGTCCAGATCTCAGCCTAGTGGGCAAGCTAAAACCTCCAGCACCCTCTCTGTCCAACCAGTGCTTTGTGTCCCTGCCCAAGTAGCTGGCACACACTTTGAAATAAGAGTTTATACAACCACACAGACAGTCCTGGGGAAGGCTGGCACAGGTTCTCCAGCTGTGCCCCTTTTCTGCCCAGTCTAAAAGGTAGTACCAGCTGCCACCACCCACTAATGTTTATCAGCTACTCAAAGGCCCTTAAAAGGGTGTCCAATTGTTAATGTGCAGTATTATTATCCAAATGGTAAGTGTGACAGAACAGTCAAGGTTTATTAGCTTGACTTGGTACAGCATCACTATATATATGCAATGTACTCTAGAGCTTAAATTATCTCTCTGCAAAACAACCACAGCTGAAAAGTTTAAAATATTTAATAAAAAATGCAAGACAATACTTCTTACTGTACAGTGCTAGTCAAGAGTTTAGAGGTCTCAGAGAAATACGTAAAATAATACGGTAGAAAAGTTCTGACATTACAGAAAACAAACTAGTCTCATCTTCCTATTTCCTAGCTATATAAAAGAGAAAACACAGTTCTAAATAGCTTACATATAGAGCAAGACAGTGTGGGTGATCTTGGATGTTCTCAAGACAAATGCTCAGAGCTCTCTGATTCTCTCTTTAAATTGATAATACAGAGCTGCTTCACATGACATCATTCTTCACACTTCTCTAGTGTTACCAGGCTAACAGAAAATACATTTACATTCTTTACATCTGGTCAAAAACCAAAGCAAATAAAGGACATTTATACATGCAAGTTCTAGCCATTAACTCTGGTCTTAAAACAATAGGCAGGATGCCTCCTTCTAGACATATTGGCTCCAAATTTTGACATCAAAGACTGTCATTAAATGTTTTCTTACAGCAGAGTGCACTGTTATATTTTTGCAGTTCAATATCCAGTGCAGTCTTTTCACATTTAAGAGAACAAGCCTGTGGCTTACATTAATATTTACAAATGACAGAATTATCTACAAAATTCTGTCTGGCTAGGCTGGCAGCCTTCACCTATCTTCACAGTGAGTTTTCAAAGAAATTCCTTGATAAGACCTTATAAGATAACTTTTATCTTTCATCAGGGTTTGTAGTGTACAAGTTACCATAGACGATAATTAGATTTGATAAGATCATGTTTCTTGAGGTATCTACCTTATTTGTTTAAGCATTATAAATGCCATGTACCTGTTTTAATGCTTCTTTTTTTTTTTTTGCTGGCTGATTTGTTTATAAACAAAAGGAAGCACTGTATAACAATTTAGCATAGTCTGTCACTTAATGGACTACAGAGGGATTCTGTTATGAAATGCTCCACTTCTCTGTCCTTTTTCTCCCTGTTTACTGATGTTCTTCGTGTTTCACTGTTGCAGTCATTACATTTGGGTAATCTGCTGGCAGGTTGCCATCAGTCGGCCTGAATCCCAAAGTCTTGGGTCCTGCGTTGGTTGCTGTCTTCTCTTCCATGATGTCAGGTTGTCAGGGGTATAAAACATACAGCCGACTCCATTTTCTTTAGTCTTTCTTGCCGCGCAGTGCCCAAAGCAGAAGCATTTCGCAAGTGCTGGTCGGCCGACTACTGAAATATTTGCGTTTGAGTTTCAGAACCGAAGTTGTCAATAAAGCTAAGTACCCCGTTGGGGAAACTTTTTTCTTGCTTTTTACTGATGTCAGAAAAAGTTAATTGTATTACTTGTGGGAAGCAAATACCTCATAAGGATTTCCATTTATACTGTATTCCTTGCCTAGGCCCTGATCACAAAGTGCCTGGCTGTCGGTTTTGTGCTAGATTTAACCAATGCATTATTAAGCAGCGGTATGTTTTTGCATCTAAGTATTTTGGAAACAGATTTAACTACCCAGAGATGTCGTCGGATAGCAATCCAACTACTGGAGTATATAAAAATGCAAAGAAAAGGACAGAGAAAGGCAGTCGAGATGCAAAACCGATGATGAAGCTTCTCCTAAGCCAGTCGCTGGTACTCGGTGAGGTGCTTTCACAGCCCCTGATACCCGCTACCTTTGAGTCGCAGGCCTCTACCGACACCCATGTGGAGTCCGGCTTGCCACAAGATACTCAAGGTATTGGACCGATAAATGTATCTCACTCAGATGGGTCCGGAGCCACTGAGCAGACACCAGCTTCTGAGGGTGTATTCAGACCTCAACAGTTTTATATCAAACCGAAAGCTGCAAAACCTAAGGCAAAGACGCCTTCAAAACTAAAAAAACGATGCCTGAGCCACGTGCACAGGCCTCTATGCCTAAAAAACAGATGATCAAAATGGCTGAAGACCTTATTACCTTGATCAGGGGTACCCATCCACCTCCAGATAAGAGGCCTAGGCAAGACACTGACTATGAATCTTCAGATCAGGTTTCTATTTCTTCCGATTCCTCTTCTGATCAGGAATTATCTTTACCTCCCTATGAGGATTCTGATGCTGAGGAGTCTATTCCATCTGCATCTCCTCCTGAGGATTATTCATTTGGAGAAACCTTGCATACTTTGAGGGAGCATTTTCACTGGGAGAGTCAAGACTTCTTAGAATCAAAAAAGAGGCTCAGGGATTTCCTCCTTCACCCTCAGCACAAGCCTTTAGCCCTTCCCCCTGTGTCAGACATTGTGGATGATGTTTTTTCGGAGTCAAGCCTGACCCCTGACTCTTTACCTCCGGCTCCCAGTAAGCCTGACAGGTATTACAGGGTCCCTGACTCTCAGAAATTTTTAGCAAAAATAGAGCCCAAAAAGCAGCAATATAGCAGAAACAAATATAAAACCCCTTGTGAACAAGGAGCAAAAAATCCAGGCTGAGAATGTATTCCAAAATAACAGCAAGATCCCACGAATAAATGTTCAGGTACCAGTTTATTAACAGAGGACACAAGCGCTTTCACAGTTGCTTCTTCAGGTGCAACTCCTGCCATAAAAGCACACACCTTATATACTCTTCCTAATTAGTCTAAATGATCAATTAACATACTAAAACATTTAAAAAGATAGTACACATAAAAATAATACCTAGTTGAAATGCATTTGTATTACAAGATACACATACTAGAACATTTTAAAAGATAGTACACATAAAAACATAAATAAATATTATCTAATTGAAATGCATTTGTAATAGTGGACAGTGAAATTATACATATAAATATATTCATATAAAAAATTATGTTTATTCATAGTTACACCTGAAGAAGCGACTGTGAAAGCGCTTGTGTCCTCTGTTAATAAACTGGTACCTGAACATTTATTTGTGGATTTCTTGCTGTTATTTTGGAATACATTCTCAGCCTGGATTTTTTGCTCCTTGTTCACAAGGGGTTTTATATTTGTTTCTGCTATATTGCTGCTTTTTGGGCTCTATTTTTGCTGATTGTTTTCCTGTTTTGTGAGCCTGCCACCTATTCCATTATGGCTGAGGATGCTATACAAATTGAACTGGACTTTAATCCTGAAACTCGAGGCATGTCACAAGGTAGTGTTGATACATTTATTTCTAAAATTAGAGATGTGAACAACCCTTTGTTGAATGCTGATCTCGAATGTGCTGAAGAAGCAGATACTACTATTGACTTTTTATCATTAAGGACTGACTTACTTGATTTGGAGAGGTTACTCTCCAAATTAGCAAGAACACAGTATGAAAAGTTTCACCTAGAAGTATGTATAGAACAGAAACTTGTGCCCAGAGGGCTAAGAATACTGAAGATGCCAGCTGAAACTGACTGATACGCTTCTTCTAACTGAATGGCAAAAGCTTAATATTGCCACCAGTTTCAGTTATATTAAATTGTTGATTACAGCTGCTGCAAGACGTGAGAATAAACTGTTGGAAGATATCAGAAATAAGTACTTGTACCTAGCATTCCTAGCATAAGTAATACATACATTCTCAGCCTGGATTTTTTGCTCCTTGTTCACAAGGGGTTTTATATTTGTCTCATAAATTTTTATTTAGAAACCCTGCTGTTGATCCTGAAACTATTTCACAGGGTCCAAAAAGAGTTAAGGCCTCAACAGCAAATAACCTTACCCCCTCCGACAGAGATTCAAGGGCGCTGGACAGATGGGGAAAAAAGGTTTATACATCTGCAACCTTAGCAATTGGGGCCTTAAACTGTCAGTTTCATATGCTAAGTACCAACAACATGTTATGGGATTGCTGAAACAGAAAATGATGTTGATTTTAGAATGTGCAGAAAATAAGGAATTGCAGGAATTATTGCATGCAGCTGAACAAGTTGGAAAGCACAATTTGAAATGTGGTTTTAATTCTTTAGAGGCCTCCTGCAGGGCCTCAGTTACTGGATCTGTGATTAGGAGGCATGCGTGGTTAAAGGAACAAAATTTGCCTGATCATGTTAAAGCTAAATTGCTAGATGCACCTTTACAGCATTATTCTCTGTTTGGAATTAAGGCAGAAGAGGTTTTAAAGAAAATGGAAGACAAAGCTAAGTCTATGCAAACTGTTAAAGATTTCTTACAAGTGCAGCCACCTATATTCAGTAGGCACTGGCCTACAAAAAAATGGTCCTGAACTGTGTCAGAGCTCAAAGGGGCAAATCCAGACACCCTAAGGGTTCCAGGTACTAGGCTCAAGACTCATACAGCTCAAAGCAATGGGGTGCATCCACCTCCAAATCTGGAGGAGATAAAGCGCAAACCTATAGAAAGCAATCCCAATGACTTCCCTCTGCCTACACCAAGCACTTAACTTTTGGCAGCACCCGTAGGGGGAAGATTAGCACTTTTTGCTCAAAATTGGCAATTAATAACCCAGGACAAGTGGGTACTGAACATCGTATCACAGGGATACAGATTGTATTTCCACACACTGCCAGTGATGAATGGTTGGCCAGACCTGCTAAAAAGCCAATGGGCAGAGGCACAGAAACAGGTTACGTCCCTCATGGATATGGGGGCCATTCAGACAGTACCAGAACAGGAAAAAGGACAAGATTTTTACTCAAGACTGTTCTTGGTACCCAGAAAGGACAAGGCCTGACGGCCAGTACTGGATTTATCAATTTGGAACACATACCTGGACATTCCAAAATTCAAAATGCTCACCTTGCAACAGCTTCTGCCCATGCTGGGCAAGAATGCTTGGCTGGTGACTTTAGACTTAGAGGCATACCTGCATGTCCCAGTAAGGCAGTCGTGCAGAAGATACCTCAGATTCAAGGCTGGCGTAATGCATTACCAATTCTCTGCACTGCCCTTTGGCTTATCTACTGCACCCAGGGTCTTTACAACGTGCCTGGCACCAGTAATTGCATTTTGCAGACAAAGTATTCAAATATATCCTTACTTAGACGATTGTCTCTTTCAAGCAGAGAACAAAGACACTCTTCTACGACACCTGGTGTTTGTGAAAAGGCTTCTAGCATGCCTAGGGTACAGAATAAACGAAAAGAAATCGCAATTGGTAACCTCTCAAAAGATAACATTCCTGGGTGCAAGCTTGCATACTACTGCCCAGATGGCTTACCTCATGCCAGACAAAGGCAACTGACTACTTCAAACTGATGGCAACAAAAACCCAGTCTTCTGCAAGACAAATTCTGCAGGCTCTGGGCTTCATGGCATCCTGCATCCTACTAATTCCATATGCAAGACTGCATATGAGGAAACTTCAATGGTACCTAAAATGTTTATGGAGTCTACATTCACACAGTCTGGAAACAATGATTCCTCTCATCCCCTGCCTGCAACAGGGTTTCTATGGTGGGCAAAGGCCTGTCACCAAAACATGGGATGGCCCTTCACTCTACCCCCTGCCAGCCAAACCTTAACAGATGCATTAGATTATGCCTGGGGGGCCCACATGGCAGGAAGATGCATTCATGGCATATGGGCACCAAATCAAATGCATCTACATATCAACCAGAAAGAGATGCTAGCTGTTCAAAATGCCCTAACAGCTTTCAAGGACTTACTTCATCCAGGACAACTACTGATAAAGACGGACAACACCGCAGTCATGTGGTATATAAACAAGCAAGGGGGCACACACTCATACCCCCTTTGCAGGTTAGCCATGGCACTGTGGGTCACAGCTTTGACCTACCAAATAAGTCTTCAAGCTCAATTCCTGCCAGGAAAACAGAACACTCTGGCAGACGATTTAAGCAGAAACCTTATGGATCCTCACGAGTGGAAACTAAATCCGCAAGTAGTATTCAACATGATAACAGAGAAATGGGGGAGCCCAGACATAGATCTATTTGCCTCTCCTCAAAATTATCTATTGAAAAGATTCTGCACAAGGACTTATCACAGACAAGCATGAAAAGTGGATGCCTTATCCTGTCAGTTTACGCCTTCCCTCCTCTGCCTCTTCTACCCAAAGTCCTCCTAAAAGTCAAACAAGAGAAGCCAAAGATGACATTAATTGCCCCGGACTGGCCCCGCCAATATTGGTACCCAATCCTAAGGAACTTGTCTCAATACCCAATTTGGACCTTGCCTCAAAGACCACAACTACTGTTCCAGCAAAACAATCAGATCCTGCACAATCAACTACAGACTCTGAACCTGACAGCATGGCTAATCATGTAATCATATGAACGACACCTCTCAGAAAGCTGTGATAGATGTCATTTTGGAAGCCAGAAGGCCTAGTACTAGAAAATCTTATGCTGACAAATGGAAGAGATTCTGTGCTTGGAATCAAGCACAAGGAACTGATAAGCAGAACCACATATTCCTCAGATATTATAATACTTAACTGAGATGCTTGACAAAGGCCCATCTTTCTCATCAATCAAAATCCATGCCTCTGCCATTTTGGCTCATTACAATACAGAGCTACCAATCTTTTCTCATCCTTCACTGAAGCAGTATCTTAGAGGAGCCAAAAACCTAAGGCCTCCTAGAAGATCACCATTACCGGCATGGGACCTCAATTATGTGTTGGAAAAGCTCACCCTGCCTCCATTTCAGCCAGCCGCTACTGTTGATATAAAGTTTGTATCATGGAAGACAGCTCTGCTACTAGCAATTACTTCAGCAAGAAGAGTTTGAGCTAGAGGCCCTCATGACTGTAGAGTCTTTTATCATATTTTACCCAGACAGGGTGTCTCTAGAGGACAAATCCTACTTTTGTGCCTAAGGTGGTTTCCAGTGTGGCTCTTAACCAAACAATTCATCTGCCAACTTTTTATCCAAATCCGCAGAACAAAGGGGAGAGAATTTTGCATTCCTTGGACGTACACAGACAGCTTAGATTCTACTTGAGCAGGACAAAATCTCTAAGAAAAACTGAGCAATTACTAGTGTCATATGCTGCAGGATCAGAAGGAAAGGCTATCTCAAAGCAGACCATTTCAAAGTGGATAAGCCACTGCATCCGTTTCTGCTACTTACACCATGGTAAACCTGTGCCCAAGGGCATTAGGTCTCATTCCACCAGAGCTGCAGCTACTTCAGCAGCTTTTCTCAGAGGAGTACCAACCAAAGACATTCTAGAGGCTGCTACTTGGAATTCTGTTCACACCTTTACAAAGCATTACCATTTGCCTCTCTACTCTAAGTCCAGGGCAGGCTTTGCCACTGCAGTGCTGCAGGGCCTTATAGCTGCACCTAATGCTGTTTAGCTCCAGACTCCCAACCATAGCTTTGGGATTCTACCCAAATGTAATGACTGCAACAGTGAAACATGAAATACATAGTACAATTGTGTACACTTACCATAAATGTAGATGTTCGAGTGTATTCACTGTTGCAGTCCAGGTTACCCTCCTGCCATCCCTCTGTCATTCTACAGTTTATCTTTCCTTCTCTATCTTCTACAACCTATGTGGTGTATTTGCTTGTAGATGAAGGTAAAGTTTATATTGATGCTTTATATATATATATATATATATATATATATATATATATATATATATATATATATATATATAATATTGCTACCTTTTTGGGGGCAAGAAAAACTAAAGAAAATGGCGTTGGCTGCATGTTTTATACTCCTGACGACCTGACATCATGGAAGAGAAGACAGCAGCTGATGCAGGACCCATGACTTTGGAATTCAGGCCGACTGAGGGCAACCTGCCAGCAGATTACCCAAATGTAATGACTGCAACAGTGAATATGTTCGAACATCTATATTTATGGTAAGTGTACACAACTGTTCTTTCCTACTATGAATAAACAGCAATACAGCATGTAAAATATTTTAAATTGACTGTTTTTCTCCACTAGAACAGTACCATACTGTACTGTGGGGGGTTCACTTTCAAAAAAACTTTTGTCCCGCCCTGATAAAGCTTGCTACAGTCTCCAATTCATTGACGTCATCAACATCTATGAATACAGGTAGTTTTCTGGCCAATTCCTTCCCCAAACCTGACATTTCCATGACCTTCCTAAAAGCCCATCCATGCTGTGATGTCATAGCAGCCTGTCCCTTTCCATACCCATACAGAAAGTAAAGGCTAGAACAAGGAAACAGTACATGAGTCAAGTCTCCTACTGTGAGACGTCAGTCACAGGTGGTAACATCTCAAATTACCCTTAGCACTTTGACAGCTAGGGAAGTTAGGTGTGAAGGGGGATGGGAAATGAGTCAAAGTAGTGGCCATTCTAAAAAGAAACAGCAGTAAAAAGCACTTTGAAAGTTTGTTCTGTGGCATTTGCACTGTTTGTGTTTTAAGTAGTCACTGAATGGCATGAAATGTTACTTAAAACTAACTGGCTGAAAGACAGCAGTGTATGCATGTAAAAGTAATGCAGTGCAGGAGCTTCAGGAAGAAATAGGCATATATGACAACATTTGTTTATAGCCAAGCATTGCATTATGGAACAGACTAAACAATCAGAATTATTTCAAGATGCCAGACCCCATGTGGTCAGACTCAAAAATTATGTATAAAATATTTAAAAGCCTGTAAATAGTCCAAGAGTGGTGTTAAAATGTAGGAAACACCAAGCCATGATGAAACAAACCAGTTTATTCAGTCTCCTTTAACTTAATAATTGACTGAAATTTTCCTTTAATACAATAGATGCAATTCTGCGATAACTTGCCCCTTGTGCTTTAGCAGTAGCATCTTGTAAATAATTATAGTGGTTCAGCTCTTCCACCCATGTTCTGTGTTGAGCTAATGACCATCTTTTTCAGTCTGCATGGAGAAAGTCCTTCCATGCATCACAAATTAAATGATCTGGGGTTTCAACCTTCTCATAAATTACGAATTTTGAGAGTAAATCCAGTATCACATGCCTGAATGTAGAAGGCAATCATTTCCATACCTGAGAATGTTTTTTTTTTCCCAGTGACAGTAGCTTAAATTTAAAGGTGTTATGATCAAAAGAACAATAGTGGCAACCTCAGAGTATGAGAAATAATATTGATGGTAGCTTGAGACTAAGGAAGCAGCTATACAGCTTTGTGTATTACAGACAGTAAAGTACTACATGAAAAAAATGATTACCAGTGACAGAAAAGCCAATGATGAGAAAAGAAAAGTTATCTGGCAGGGACTTTAGAACACTTTCTACCAAGTAAATGCATGGGCAAGTTTTTGCAATGGAATCTTTGGTATCTCTTAAGAACAGTGAAATCCTCTCCTCAGATTAATTTATAGTTTATAAAATAAAAAAAGTTTATTGAAGAAACACTAAACAAGCATGAGGCTCATGTAAGTTGTAACAAAAATCTAATGCTATACTTGTCTTTACACAGCAACTAAAATTCATATTAGTATATTTTATCACATCAGTGTCTTGGGGGAAGCATTAAAAGTATATGGAGCTACATGATTACGCTACAGTATCACTAAAAAGGCAAACTAGTTAGTGATTCTATAGCATGAGACCTGATTTTAGCAATTGTTAAGCATCCTGCTTCATTTGTTAAGATTGGGTGTCGCACTAGGCAGTTAATCCTGTTAGTGCTGGCCAGCAAACAGCAGCGACAGAATTAAAAACAGATTTCTTTCTGCCTGTTGTATGTGCCAGTAATCTGTCTCTGACTGCCAGTAACACAAGACAGCATGTTATGCTGTCTTTCTGACAGTGCTTGCTAAATGCTTTATCGCTTTGAAAGCTGGCAAAACACTTAACAGCTTTTTTTTTTCTGTAACTAATAGTACATGGAGGATAATGCTACATTCTATGCAAAGAATTATGATTGGTTCTCTGATGATAAGCCTTTCTTATGTGTTCTGGGTGTCTAGATGGGTAATCACAGATTTTCACTTGGTATATGTGGTGGGAAAAAAGCTACTTAATAGGGGATACTAGTAATCTCCCAATTAATATTGGGTAATATTGCTGATATTATATCATTGTATAATATTGATATTTTTTTCAGTGTTGTCATTAGACATAAGCTTAGCTAGCATCAGTGAACCTAGTGGCAGCCAAGTAAGATGTACAATGGAGGGTCATTCTGTATTTACTGATCACAACTTTTTGGCTATTACTTCACATCCAAATCAGCAATTGCTGGATGTGATAAAGAAATACAAAAGCCAAATAAGCTCTAAATTGACTTTTGTAGCAATACTAAGTATGTTTTTCCTAGAGGTACAAAGCTAAGTCAGTATTGGCAGGATGGCAAAAGGTACCTCAGTGATTCATTATGATACTAGAGAGACTGAAAAGGTTATTCCTGGAAAGGTGTCTGAATCGGGTCTGTATCACTTAATCAAAATACTTATTCGTCAAATGCATATTCATTGAAGACTAATCAGCAAAACTCATTTCAGCAAACCCCAGACTTTTTACCCAGGTTAGGAACCACTCACCCAACAGCACTCCAGAACAGACACGGTACTAAATCAAACCCACCCAAGTGGGGGGCTGCACCCCACACACACCCCTAACTATATATGTACCAACTCTGAGATCACACTACAGTGGGGGAAAAGGATTGCAGTGATGGCCAGGTGCTTCCTAACCCTAGAAAAAGTCCGTCTCTATGATATGTCGTGCAGATGGAGACAAATTCCTCTGCAAAGTATGTGAGAAGTTAAGCTTAAAAAAAATAGGTGGGCTTTCTCTTCCTTTGATTCCAATGCAAGGAAATAAAAGTTTTAAAAAGTACAAGCAGGTTTCTGGTACCTACACAACACTGCAACCATATTATAGGGAGAAATTAACCCCAATGATTGAGTTAAACTGTAGGAGAGTGTGGAGCTTTCATTTAAATTTAAGACATGTCCAGGGTCACTGTTAAAGTTTGTACTAATTTATTTTATCCTTTTGTTGGTCAGGTTAGCTCCACTAGGCTAGTGACCTCTTTCCAGGTGAGATGAGATAGGTGTTTTTAATACTTCTAGGAGAAATTTGACCAACTTCCCATACTCTTTTCAGAGTGTGTGTGGACACAGTTTTGCATTACACTTCCTGTCTTCCAGTCCAGGTGCAGAGGCAGCTCAGAGAAGCAGGAAGTTTTGCAAATGGAGGAGAAAGAGCGTATTTTGCATGAGTGAGGTGAAAGAAGCTGTTAAACAGGTGAGATACCAAACAGGATAGAAAAGGAATCAGTAGTGAAGTGGAGTGAGATGGAAGGAAAGGAGAGTATTGTAGAAGAGAGTAAGAGGCAAAATGATGGAATTGAAGTAGAGATGACAGATTCGGTGGTAAGTTTTCAGAAAAATCTGTTTGTGTCTGAATCTGCGACACAGGACTTTAAATCTTCCAGTTGGGAGGTTGCGGGAGGTCTACTTAAAAGAGCTAATTGAACAGAGTGAGCCAGAAAGTGAGAATGTAGCATCCTGGTGAGAGGGACTGGACAGAATCCAGGAAGTAGAAGTGCAGGTATTAGAGGAGGAGGGGAAAAAAATCCTATGCGCAGATGATGAGAGAAGGTGAAAGGCGAGAAGACAGAAAGACAGAAGTCAGAAGAAAGTATCTGGTAGGAATAAGCAATAATAGGGAGAAGGAACTGGACAGGTATGAAGTATGAAACAGCATGTATGAATCACTTGTAAATATTTGTAAATAATTTGTGAATCTTGTATATAGTATGTATATATTTTATTTGATTTTTTAAATAAAGGACCCCTACTCATCATTGCTGTAAGTAAGACCCATTTTACAATAGCCCTTCCTGTTTCCATTCCAGACACGGAGATGACCTTGAGAAACAGGGAGACAGATGGAGAGAGAGAAGGAGATGATGGAGGGGTGAGAGAAATGGAGGAGAAAGCAAATGCTGAGAGCATAGAATGTGTGCAGGATTCTGAGGAGATGTTTAAAGAAATCTGATGGAAATGAGTCGGCAAATGAAGGCTGTATAGTTACAACTCTCCAGTCAGGAAGATTGTGAGATGATTTACTTAAAGAAATGGTGATGCAGAGTAAGCCAGGAAATGAGGGAGATGTTTCCTGGGGGTATTATGGAGAAAATACAAACGGAGGATGCAGAGACAATCCTGAAAAATAGTGGTGAGATGGAAAAGAAAACGTAAGTAGAGAAAATAAGAGGTCAAAAGGGGGAGAAGCCCAAAAGAAGGAAGAAGAAAATGAAGTAAAAAAGACAAAGAAGTGGACACATACAGTGTGTGGGGCAGTTTAATAGCTTTTTTGGGTGTAAAAGCACATGAGGTAAGAGCACTTATTATTAAAATAGACATTGTGTGACATATTTGAGACTTTTTTCTCAATGGAAAATTTTATTAAAGATTATGAAAAAAAAAAGGCAGTAACCCGGGCAGTCTTTGTTATGAAAGTATTTACCAGGGAAACGAAAGAAAATTCATGTACAATTTTGAACAGACGTAGAAAGAGACTTTGCAAGGACATTTGAAAACTTACATAAAGAAGTACTGGACATTGCAAAGGTTTGACAAAAGGAGATTATGGACTGGTGGCTGGGATTGTAATGTTATGTTAAAAATAGAAAGAAAAAATATATACATATACCAAGTATGATAAATGTGGAAGAGAATAGGGGTGTAGTGGTGTCATAAAATACTGGGGACAATCCAAAACATTTTTTTTTGTGGAAAAGGACATTTGATAAGTAACTGTGACAGAAGAAAATGTTATATTTGTGGGAAAGTGAGACATGATGCAAACAATGAATTGAAATATAAATTTAACAAAACTGGACATTTATAAATGGATTTTAAAAATGAAAATAAGAGTAAGGAAGCAGAAAATGAACAAAGATGAGAAAAAAATAATAGAGAAGACATAGAATAAGGTTCTGAAATAATGAAGAGGACATAAATTGGGAGATAGTAAAAAAAATCTATTGGTAAAAGGGTAAAAGAAAGAACATTTAAAGGGATAAGTGCAAAAGAGGATAAGAGAGGAAATTGATGAAAGAATATATACAGCTAATGACTGGGGGTTGGTATAATGGGCTAAGATGTTTGACTTACAAAGTACAATGCTTGATTCTTACCTTTGGGAGGGAAATTGGCTAGGCTTAGAATGGCCTATTAAGAAAGCTAGCCTGGTAATTAGCTATGAATGTATGAAACCATGAATAAAATGAAAAATGAAAATTTTAGAGTGCTTTCTGTAAACGTGAATCGTATTAAGAATATAGTAAGAAGAACAGGGATTTTTGGAGTGATGTAATACAAGTGATGCAGATGTAACTATTAGAAGGCACAACATTTTTTAACACATTAAAAAATTACAAACAGACAAGCTATGCAGAGGAAGGATAATCTGGAACTTTTAAAATTAGAGATGTTTTGAAATAGTTGTATTCTGTAGAATGACTGTAAATATATTGTGTAACTTTAGCAAAAATGGGAAGATTAACCATTGTAAATTTTAAACGGAAAGAACAAGTGTATGCAATTATAACATTATATACTTATACTAATTGTAAAAAAACAAGGGAAAGCTTATTTAATCAGATTTCAGACTGTAGTGATAAAGATGAATATTATAATAAAAGGAGACTTTAACTGTGATTTAAGAGGCAAGAGTAAAATGAAAGGAAATGATATAAGAAAAATGTTAGAAGTCCTAAGATGTGGTAAGTTAAAACTTTGGGACAAAAATTCAAGGACTTACAAAAAGGGTATATATATAGAACTTGTATTTTTGATAGTATCAAAAGGTTTAGTTATAGGAGAAGGGGAGGTAGTTGAAACAGGATTTTCTGTTCATCTTGCGTCATTGCTAGAGATAAAGGAAAACAAGGAATATATAAAAATAGGCAAAGGAATAAAACTGATAAATGGAAAGCATGGAATGAAGAAGGAAAGAGATTAGTAATACAGTTATGAAAAGATCATACTACTATGAGAATATTTTTATAAAGAGTGGTTTGAATGGTGGATGATATTTAAGGAAAATTATAAAAAACATTATTTTACAGTGGCAATATGATGTGACAAAAGTTGAGTAATAAAATATAAAAGAACATATAACTACACCTTGGAAGGTTTAGAATATAATGGTAGAAAGTACTTTGATAAAGGAAAAATAATTATATGAAAGAAATCAAGAAAAAAATACAAGAATTGTTATATAAGAAAATATATTTTTACAAGGAAAAAGGGAAGTACTGAGTTACTTAAGCAGATTAGTAAACGAAGATGGTAGTGCAATGAAAGAAATAAAAAAGTAAATGGAGAAATAGAAAGAACTCAAGAAAAGATTATCCCTGGGATTCAATAAACTATATGTGTAGGCTCTGTGCGAATCCTGTACAGTTTTTTGCATGATGGTACACAGCAAGCAGTACCACAGAATCCATATTAATTGTTCTTGGCATGTTTAAGCTAGGTTTTGAAGCTGGCAAGTGTTGCTGGCCAGGAAACTGTTAGTAAAACAGTGATATCAATTCAGTGTCAAGCAAGAGGACCCACAGTCCTCAGATTTGCGCAGAATGCACAGTGGTCATCAAGGCTTCACAGAGAGTTGTCAGTCTGTTAATGCATCACATCTGCAGAAAGGCCAACATAATGAGGGGTCAAATAACCAGAAATGAGGATATATTTGACATAGATGCTGCATAGAAATGTGTTGGAGTGAAACTCTCTCAACCTTTTAGAGCAAGAAATCTGGACAAAGCCATAAATAATGGGGGAATAAAGGCTTAAAACTAGGGACTGATTTTAATATTGGTCTTCTAAACTTAGAAAGTTGAAGGAATAATAGGTTGTACAGTGCCATGCACTTTCTGAAGAGTATGAAATTTGAAACTAAATGAATGTCATTAGTTTCTGACTTCAGTCTGCAATGACATGTCAGAGATTTGCCAGAAAACCAAAATATTATGAGGAAAAGATCAAAAATATGAGTCATGAAGTAATTCCGCACAAGTCAGGACAGTTGAGACGTATGAACTCAAATGTATGTAATATTGACTCATATCACTCCTGAGATCATCACATTGATATGTCAGAAAGCCACACATTTGATGAGGAAAACACCTGGACATCCTGGAATATCTGCACAGTTGAGAGGTGTGAATGTGAAGTATATGGTCTAAACACAGTACAGGACAATGTACCTGCAGAGCAGATTATTGTGATATCCCATTCCTGGCATTTTGCACTGAAGCTGTGTAAATGATCTGTTATGGGGCATGGACTGCCATGTAAAATGAACACTCTGGGGAAGTGTGTAATGAATAAGGACACACACATGAAATGTAGGAATGAACACAGGGAAAGAGAACAGGTGAAACTACCTAATGTACAGCAGAGGAGGGCAGGTCAGTAGAAGATGGTTGTAACAGCAACACCAATGACATATCTGTATGGTACAGTGAAAATGTGTTGCATGCGACTGTCACACACAGTGACATAATGGGGAGGATGTCTCTGCGATGAGCATTCTTACATGAATAATGCAGAGGACATTTATCAGGGATCTGACATGCAATTGGGGTAGGGTGCATATTGCTGTGGAAACTGATATGCCTGAATGAGTGCACTCTGAGTGGAGGTGTCCAGCAAGGTGGGCACAGGTAAAGGCTCATGGAAAACATTACAAGAACCAGCCACAATCATGGACCAATATCAAAATATCACCAATAATCCCATGCCTCTGACATAACATATACAGTGTATATAAAAAGTGCACACCCTTGTTAAAATGCCAGGTTTTTGTGATATAAAAAATGACACCACAGTAAATCATTTCAAAACTTTTCCCACCTTTAATGTGACCTATAACCTGTACAATTCAGTTTAAAAAACAAATCTGTTAGGGGAAATATAAAAAATAAAAAATGTACAATAAGCTAGTTACATAAGTGTGCACACCTTTACACTAATACTTTGTTGAAGCACTTTTTTTATTTAATTACAGTATCCAATCTTCTTGGGTACACACCTGCCATCAATTAAAGATTAACCCCAAATAAAGTTCAGCTTGGATAGTTTATTTTAGGACATTTCTTCCACCTGGTTTAAATGGAGTTTATTCTTTGAAACTTGAACTTACACATCTACGTAGTTGTATTAAGTGAAATGTTTTATATATTTTCTATATTTATTTTTCACATGTAAATTTTTAATGTGTATAGATATTTTTACGATATTTATTTTAAACTTTATATTTAAATGTGTATTTGCTATCATGTATACGTTTAACTTTTAATGAATGTTAATTGAAATGATAATTGAAGTGTTAAGAAATGTTATTTAAACTGTTCACGGTTAGAGTTTGATGCCTGAGGAAGCAGATTTTTTTTCTGTGAAAGTACTATTACGTTGTATGTATTAGCACAATTCATTAAACATTCTGAGTATCGTTTTGTGGTTTTGGTATATTCTTTGTGCAGCTGGAACTTATAGTAGATGACATTAGCAGGCCATGTGGGGGACAATATGTTGGGTGGGCTGTTTGAAATGGATGTGTAGGCATCTGCAAGGATCAAAATATTTTCATTCCTTGGTATTGGAGCAGTAACTGTGGGATAAACACTTCTGCTCTTCTGTCTAGATACACACACACACACACACACACACACACACACACACACTTGACTGCAGTGAGAACAGAATCTCTGCCTATCTAAGTACACAGACTACAGAACACAGTACTTTGTGAGTGAGCACCATGGCACAAGTCTGACTTTTATAGGAGTGCAGGTGAACTTATTGTAGATGACATCAGCAGGCCAAGTGGGAGACAGCATGTTGGGAGGCTTGCATAGACTCATAACTTCATAGGTTCATAGGAAGCTACTTTTCTAATGGCCCAGTGGTGTTTAGAAGCCTAGCTGTGTAAAAACACAAGTACCCTTATTGAGCATAGCTGGATGGTCATTGTTAGTGGAGCGAGTGACATAGGTGCCACCCCAGAGGTGAGTTTACAATCACCCAACAAGTAGCCAAGGTTGCACTTACAGGGTCTTTGAGGAGCACTGCGTCACTCAGTGGGAGCCTATTACAGAGGAATGTGAGTCATTGGGGGATATACAGTGGTTACAAAAAGTGCACACACCTGTGTTAAAATGCCAGGATTTTGTGATATAAAAAAATGAGACCACAATAAATCATTTCAAAACTTTTCCCACCTTTAATGTGACCTATAACCTGTACAATTCAACTGAAAAGCAAACAAATCTGTTAGGGGGAAAATATAAAAAAAGTACAATACACTGGTTGCTTAAGTGTGCACACTCTTAAACTTTGTGGTTTTATATATATATATATATATATATATATATATATATATATATATATATATATTTTTTTTTTTTTTTTTTGCTTTGTGGTGTGTGCACACCCTTAAACTAATAATTTGTTGAAGCACCTTTTGATTTAATTACAGCATTCAGTCTTCTTGGGTACACACCTGCCATCAATTAAAGAGGCTCTGATTAACCTCAAATAAAGTTCAGCTGTCCTAGTAGGATTTTCCTGACATTTACTCAGTTGCCTGCTACAGCAAAAGCCATGGTTTGCAGAGAGCTTCCAAAGCATCAAAGGGATCTCATTGTTGAAAGGTATCAGTCAGGAGAAGGGTACAAAACATGTCCAGAGCACTGGATATACCTGGAACACAGTGAAGACGGTCATCAAAAAGTGGAAAAAGTATGGGACAACAGTGACGTTGCAAAGAACTGGATGTCCCCCCAAAATTGATGAAAACTGGTCAGGGAGGCTGCCAAGAGATTTTACAGCAACACTAAAGTTGCTACAGGAATTTCTAGCAAGCACTGGTTGTGTACTACATGTGACAATCTCCTGTATTGTCTTTGTCTGGAGGTAGGGTTCCAAGACTGAAGGCTTTTCTTACACAGAAAAACATCCAGGCCTGGCTAAAATTTACAAAACAATACATAGTCTCCCAAAAGCATGTGGGAAAATGTGTTATGGTCTGATGAGACCAAGGTTGAACTTTTTGGCCACAATTCCAAAAAGTGCATTTGGTGCAAAAACAACACTTTGCATCACCAGAACACCACCATCCCCACAGTGAAACATGGTGGTGGCAGTATCATGCTTTGAGGTTGCTTTTCTTCAGCTGGAACTGGGGCTTTAGTCAAGGTGGAGAGAATTATGAATAGTTCCAAATACCAGTCATTTTTGGCCCAAAACATTCAGGCGTCTGCTAGAAAGCTGAAGATGGAGGAATTTCACCTTTCAACATGACAATGACCCCAAGCATACATCCATATCAGCAAAAGAATGTCACTCTATTACTGTATTGCTTAATTCCCACATGGGAGATATTCACTATGAGACAAGAATAGGGGATACTGTCAAAGACCTTGGATAACTCAAGATAGGTGGTATGTCCTGTTATTCCTCATCCAGGTCTTTGGGGTCAGTATCCAAGAAGTCCACAAGGTTCAGTAAGCAAGATCTACCACTGACAAAAACAAAATGGGTCAGGTCAAGGTGCCCATTTATTTATTTTTTTGAGAGAGGAATGTTGGGGAAGTGATGGTTGGTATGTCTGGGTCAGGTAAGATGGGAAGGTGAGGAAGCAATTGCAGACACAAGACAAACAAGACAATTGACAGAGACAGTGATGGGCACACAAGGTTGGGGGACACCATGATTGGAGTGAGGGTGGGGACATCCAGAGCTTAGGATCATCAAGCTGGGTGACCGTGAGAATCAAGTCCTCATCAATTGGACTGTCATCACTGTCACCTCATTCCACCGGTGGCTGGGAGTGCTTGACGTATCCTTCTCCTCCCAGTACTATGCCAAATGAGGGAGAGCAGCCTCTCCAGCCAGAGTAGGCATGCACCAATGGTGAGGTGCACAACCCTACACACCACCCCTGGCAACTCGCAGTTGAAGAAATCACCACCTCTGCCACTGTTGGAGGGTACCACTGCACCAGCCTCAGGGGCAGGACTTACCTGAGGGTTCAGGTAGTGCAAGGGAAACAGAGGCAGTGCTGCCAGGTTGGCCCCAGAGGGGTAGGGCAGTCAGATCCAGTGGGGCTGGCTTACTCTGCTGTTCTGTAGTGCATTTAGTGATGTGGTGCACATGGATGACATGGACACATTTTGATAATACATAATAAAAATAAAGTAAGAAAATAAAATAAGAAAATAAAATAAGTAAAATAAAAATAAAGTGCAAATTAATTTTTACAGTAGCACAAAATAAAATAAAAT
Source organism: Protopterus annectens (assembly GCF_019279795.1). Taxonomy (NCBI): domain Eukaryota; kingdom Metazoa; phylum Chordata; order Ceratodontiformes; family Protopteridae; genus Protopterus; species Protopterus annectens. The sequence goes on from NC_056745.1 coordinate 513,648,542, forward strand.
CATACAAGAAAAATAGAATAAAAAATAAACGATTATTGTATATAAAATAAAAATATAAAATAAAAAAATAAAAACAGAGGGATAAGGTTTGGAGTGAGAGAAAAAATAGAACATTAGTACCTTCATATGTGACCTACAATGCATTAATACAATTATTTAACTCTATCTTCTTAACTTTTACATTTGTGTACACCTCCTAACAGATGCACACTATGTACAGAATGCAGCAGGTAATCCTTGAAAAAATGCATATATTGCACATGTGTTCAAATTGTACAAATTACTGTTTACAGCAGGGCATTTATGCCACTAGTATAGAGGTTTCAATTAAATGAAAATATTATTGAAAAAATAACAGTATTATATAGTTGTGAAGTGTGGTATTTGAACCCACAACATCTGACTAAAGTCTAATATTGGACTCTTACAACTGGTTTGTGCAACAGACTAAAGCTTGTATACTTGCTTTTAAAGTTGGGATATGCATGCTCAATTTGATACACCTGTATAAAATACCAAAAAAGCTATATTTAACTTTTAATGCTAGGATAGCATTACTCTTCTGCTGAATATATACCACATGCTTCCCTCATTCTCGCCAGTCTAGCCCCATGGGTTCTGAGATTGCACTACTGATCACTGGCAGCTGTGGAAAAAAACAGAATACAACAGAACATCATTATACATACCGGACTTGCCTAAATTCAACTTTCTAAGTCTTACAAATGCTCTCTTACACAGGTGTGGGATGTCCTCAGTACTAAATTCCTCAGTCTAGCAGTTGAGTGTATCCCTCTTCCTTCTTCATAGGTCATTGAAATGATGCCTACATTACTCTCCAGTGCGCAGTATATCTGTGGCACTGGATACAGCCTGAACTAAACTATCCCCAGCCTCAGATTTGCACTGGAAGCCGGAATAATCCTCTTGTAGAAGCCTGTGGCTGTGGTTCTTAACTAGGAGTCCAGTGAATATCCTCAACTCCTGGACACCCCACCTCTGTGCCCTAAACCTGGCACCTTCCCCACAAATGCTTGCCATGTCTACAATGGATCTAAAGCAATGAAGACTGCTGCTTTCCTGAAAAATCTAGTTAACACGTTTACTGGAGTGTGCACACTGGCACTGCTGCACTCAGATTACTGTCATGCAAATCGGGTGCTCAGGGGTACGCACCCCCAGCGCCACATTTACGCAATGTTAATCGAAGAGCAGCAGTGTCAAGCACTGAAGACTTAAATAATTGTAATTGCAATTGCAAGGTTATCGGATGTACATGCAGTGGTGTATGTGTCTTAGGCAAATGTGAAGGCCATGGAAGTCCACATAGCAGCATTATACTTACAAGAACTGAGTACATATTATACTGACAGGCATACATCTGATAATAAATGTGATAATACATAGTTAGATAACTAAATAAATGAATGAATAAATAACACAATAACACTGTCTCACCCCTCATATATATAAATGAATACCAGATACACTATCTTAAGTGTTATAAGTAAGAGTTTCTATAATGGGAATTGGAACAACAGTAAAAGTGTATGGAGTATCCTGTATTAGAACCCAGGGCCATGTGTATGGCAGTCCTGGCTGAAGTAACACTTGTCTGTGTTGCAGTTCATTTCTATAAACTGCAATGTCACAACAGTAAAACAAAGGTTGCACACCCTGTACTCGAGCTCAGGACCATCTGTACTCCAGCCCTCCACATACACTTGCTGCCCCAGGATTAGTTACATGACACTCCCTATTTCACTAATCATTCTTTAGATCTCACTGTTAACCGCCATTCAACCATGCTTAGTGGGGTTTGCGTGATGCCCAGTAGTGTTAATTGAATGCATCAGGTTTCTATTTTTGGCTGTATGGGTACTTTCTGCTTCCTGGGGAGGTCCAGTTGTCCAGTTTGTGCACTGCTGCTCTTCATGCAAATGAGAATCACAGCCAAACCTGGCATTCATTTCCTCCATTCTCGTGATTGCGCTATGCACTGCACCTCTCAAATACTGCCCTCCCCCAAAAAAATTAGACAAAGAAAAGAATTAAAAGGGGCAAGTAGTTGAAATGAGAAAAATCAATGTATGACATACACACAAAAAATGATGTCTCACATCAGATATGTCTACTTACATCTGGATTTGAACTCTGACTCCAATGCATCTTCAGAACACAGGATGGGTGCCTTATCCCTCTTTGACATGCAAACAGCTTTGCAGCAAAGAACTGAACTCAGTCTCTGCACAACCAACTGCAACAGCATCTACAGTGATATCAAACCATACAATTATTTGTACTTTTATTATTTTTGGATGTAGTGTACCTAGTGATCATGTACAACTCTGTCTTACATTTCTATGTTTGTTGCTCATTCTTCAATTATCTGACCAGCAATCTGAGACATGCAGTATGTAAGCCATTCTATATCATTGTCCTTAAAATGTGAGAGGATATTAAGTGGAAATATCACATGCAGTTGCCAACAAATGAAGACCAGGTTGAGTCTTAAGGAACACAACCTTGTGAACTGTGTGCTGCTTGCTTACATTTCCAACTTTACATCTAACACTTTGTAGATCTAACCTGACACACCCAGTGGAAGTAAGGAAGCCTACATTGCTGTTTACCTTCTCCCAACCAGGATTCATTCACAGTTGCAATCCATTAAACGCAAACACTGAGGGAGTACCTGCACTGTGTTTACATCTTCTACACAGATCCAAGTATTTTAGATTCATAAATTCTAATGAGTTCACTCCTCATTTGCATCTTTGCCTTTCTAACAACTCTGAATCTACACCATATAAAAAGGCAACTATGTAGCTAGGCAAACTGATGGTGAGGAGACTTGTTTATGTTGGGAAGACTACGCATATGCTATTTCTTCAAGATATATCTGTAAAGAGGAGTACTGAACTTCAGAAAGCATGCTTCCATTTTGTCAGCTAATCTAGCATATGCTGGAGTGTATTTAAGAAAAATCTGAAGCAAAGGCTTTTACACTTTTGCCTGTATGCATTACTTAGAAGTGAACTGATGGCATGGGCGTGTTTGTCAATCCACTTCAGAGGTATACATGATTGCCAACACATGAAAATGGGGATGCTGTGGGATAAATATGTACAAATGTCTCTGGGACAGTTCCTTTGATAGCAGTTTTAGCATTTCAAAGAGGGTTTGTTAACAAAATGTGTAATTTTCCTGTTCTTGGGGGGGTAGGCAAAGTTGAGCTACTGTTATGGCACAAACAAGGATAGACTGTTCTTTTGGGTGGGGTGACAAAGCTGAGTTACTGTTATGGCATAAACAAGGATAGAATGTTCTTTTGTTGTGGGGGGTAAAGGTGAGTTACTGTTATGGCAGAAACAAGGGTACGCTGTTCTTTTGGGGGGGAGAAAAAGTGAGTTAATGTTATGGCACAAGCAAGAATATATTGCTGTTGTTACTCTCCTTGTTTTGCATCCTGCCTGTTTATATTTCACATGTCTACATTGTTTTATGTTTCTCCAGTGGGTAATACTGACTGGCTATCTTTTCTGTTTTATCTCGTAACAGTTATTTTGTAGTTGTGATACTTATGTGTATTATTCTTCTGTTGTCTTTTAGGACATCTAGGAGTATGACACCCAGACGTATCAATCCTTGCAGACCCCCCTTCACTGATGCTGAGAACCAGGTGACAGTGGTTGCTTTTAGGCAGCATGCTGCTTTTCTCCTGGAAAGGGAATGGGGAGATGTGGCATGTAGGATGCAAATATGGCACCTGATAGTTGATTATATGAATGCCATGGGTGGATGCAGCAGGACATATGAGCAGGTGTGCCACAGGGTCACTAGCATGATCACATCTGCATGGTGGAGAGCAGCTGCAGTGGGCCATGACTAGAAGGTTACTGGGGGAGGGTCTGCTAGGGAACTACTACTAACATCCAATGAGTTCCTGCCCAATATTAGGGATCCACACAGTTCCCAGGAGAGTGCAGTAAAGCATGTGCTGGATGTTGGAGCAACAGTTTTAGAGACAGTAAGAACATCCCAGGAGGAGCTTCCAGGTAAGCTTTGGTATTCCAACAGTGAATACTGTTGTGTAATAAAACAATTGAAATCAATGTTACTTCTGTGCCACATGTCATTTTTTTGGAGGAGGGGAACTGAAGATTGCTATCATTACTAGTTTAGGTTGGAGTTGTCAGCCACGATCTTGTTGAATGTATAGTTAATGAATATATAAAGGGTAAAATTAATACCCCCTGCGTTACTCTTAATTGTAATGATGTTTCCCAGACCTCTTGCTCAGTCTTCCAAGACCTGTCAGGATTGCAGAGGAATATCTCATCTGCAGATAGTAAGCCAAATATTTTTATGTCAGTACTGCTGAGCAAGTTAAAGAAATATTTTAGTGTGTGCTGTCGATGTCAGGTCTGTTGTGTGCATTGCTGTACTATCTGTAATAGTGGCAGCACTGTTACTTTGTTAGCATATATTAGACTATAGTAGTGTTGTTATTAAAAAGCAGCAAACACCAGAAAAATATTATCACAGGTGATCATGACAGTGGGAGTGTGGGCCCTCTGCCACCTGATGTCAGTGTATCAGCAGACTCTGTTGATGGTGGCCATACTCGGGCATAGTCATGGAGTGCAGAGGTTGAATCAGGCACTGAGGTTGACATAGTCATCCCCTGCAATTCCATCGGACAGAGCCAGTAGGCCTATGCCTACCCATTCGAGTGAGGCCTCGGATATTGGACAGGTGGTGGGCAAGGTCATTGATCAGGGAAGTGTAGCTACTGCAGCTTCAGTGCCTGTTGATTTTGCCTATAGCCAAAGTGTGGGCAATGTGCCATGCAGAAGGATGGATATGGGTGCTCAGAGGAGGCCTGCTGTCCCTCCTCCACTTGGTGCAGATTTCTTCCCGTGACACGAAATACATGTTTAGGGCTTCAGGTTGTAGATGTGGCATAGTCTGACATGCATGACTGCCACTGTGTTGCAGATTCAGTGGATCAGATAAATTACACATTGGAACAAGGGGTGTCTGTGAAGGAATGTCTGCTGGAAGTGGAACAGCATCCTTGTGGCCATACGTCAGCCACCTCATCTGCTGTCAGCTAACATTGCCATGCCTGATCATGCACCCATAGTGGCAGTAATTCCACTGTTCCATCAGTGAGTGTGCTGTCCACACCCAGATATGGCAGGCCATGGGGTCATGGCCCTGGGTGTCCCCATGAAGGGAGTTCAGCCAGCAGACATTGGTCATGTTCAGGTAGCAGCAGTGCATCTGACAGTGGGCATGGACATGTCAGTGCAACTCCTGGCAGAGCCAATTCTCGTGATCGAGGATGACAACAATGGGCTGCCGCCTCCACCATGCATGGCTCACATTTTTCTACTTACTAAGACGTAGAGCCAGTACAGAGCTTGGCTGTGTTCATGCAGACACTCGTACACCAATTTCACTTGGAGGACCCCTACAGACACACACACACACACACACACACACACACACACACACACACACACACACACACACACACACACACACAACAGTTACTCATTTTATCTCACTGGCCATTTGTTGGTTTATCCAAATTTCTGCCTGCTTCTCTTTCTTTCTTACTAACATAAACTCACCGACCTTTTATGTCAGCCTAGGTCCCCCCCGCACGCGCGCGCACACACACACACACACACACACACACACACACACACACTAAATACCCTGCGCAAGTGATAACTGTGCCATATCTCTGTTTTCTGTCTTTTGATTCAGGGATACATAAGCTTTGTGTCTGATGCTCAGGGTGCATAGCTAACTTAGTGCTTAGTATATTTACATTTGTGGCGTTGAACTGGTAATTGCACCTTTCACTTATATTGGCCTTGGGAAGGTAGACAGTTGATAGCATCAAAATTTCACAACTTTATAGTGAATGATCTTGTGAAGGTTGTGAAGTCAGAAACTGCAATGTGCATCATTACTTTCTAACTTCTGTCTTTAATGATTTTCCAGTACATATGTGTGGTGCTAAACTAAGGGCATGCAGTGACCATCAGTGCTTTTGAGAGGTATGACTGTGTGACTCTGATGCCTGAGGACTACTACTTAGTAATGGACACACACAAGTGAAATAAGTCTCTGCTCTCACATGTTAAGGTAATTTCTGAACAGATCTCCCACCTCCTTTTACTTGATTACCAGACCAAGTAATGAAATACAAGGGTATGCCACACATTTATATTAAACAATACACTTCAGGTTCAGGAATTGCCTTGTAACTGCACCAATTGTAGTTCAGGGCCGACTCTGATGCAAGCAGTACACAGCCAATACATGGGAAGGTAAAGGTTGTGCGAGTTGCCTGGCATCAGTGTTATATGTATGTGAGTATGAGGAAGGTTTTAGGCCCCTAGGTGGTGAGTGTGCTTTGTGTTTCTTAACCAGTGCAAGGGCATACTGAGCATGCCTACGTTGGCTTACACCCTCAGCAACTGATGGTTCCCTTCTAATTCATCATCTGCCTGTGGTGACCTTGGCATTGGTGGTGGGATGTGTGCCCCTTCCCCTTGTTGATCCTGTTTCTTCAGGATTGTTATGTAGCATGTCACATACTGTAAATATTTCTGTACATTTCCTGTGGACTGTACTACACATCTCCCCCAGATGTATCTAGGCACTGGAACCTTGAATTCAGCAGCACAGGCACACGCTCTGATATTTTTGGTGTGTACCTCATTATGACATTCTTCTGTGGGTGTCTGTGCATTTCTGATGGGCGTCGTCAGCCGTGGTTCCAGTGCATAGCCTGCATCTCCCAGTAAATGACCCTGTGGGATATCCCCCTAGCAAACATCTGGTACAGTTTGGAGTTGTGCCAGATGAGTCGTGGTAACTGCCAGGGTTGCCAGCACACACGTTCAAGATGATTCCCTTGGGATTACACATGACTTTGCAGTTGCTAGAGTGGTAGTCCTTTCTGTTTATGTAGAGCCTACCCTGTTCCCCTGGTGGTGCCTTCATTTTTGAATGTGTGCGATCTGTGCCACCTAGTACTTCAAAATAGTGTGCTACACAGTAGAACTCCTGCATATTTCTTGCTCTGTCCTCAGAATTGCGGGGAAAATATATGTGGTCACTGGCATGTTGGAGCATAGCATTCAGGAACTGGAGAGGATCCTGGATGCTGATGCCTGTGACACTCCAACATGTCATCTGTTGGTATCTGAAACTTATCTGTAGCCAAGATTCTAAGGGCTACACATACCTTTGTCTCCACTAGGATGGGTTCCACTTTGTTGGCTCTGAGCTGAGGATGGCAGAGGTCACAGAGTTCCTGTAGCATGTCCCTGTCCACCGTGTAGCACTCTACAATTTCTGCATCATGTAGGGTGTGAGAAATTAAACTGGGCCAGAAATCTCTTCTCCTTCTTGGCCTAGGCCTATTGGTAGCAGTAGCAGCAGCATTGGCTTCAGCCTGTAGCACATACAAATGAATTAAACCAACAGCAACCCCTAACATTCTGTCCATGTAGACTCCTTTCTGTGACTGTATTCTAAAAGTTTTGGAATTCGCAGGAAAAACCAGCACAGAGTGTACACGGATGCATTATAGCTTGTTGAATAGCTCCACCATGTTGGGTTGGTTGATTAGCATGCAGTTTAGTTGCTTATGCTGCAATTAACATGCCACGGTGTTTACTTGTTTGTATGGGGGTGTGCACCTGTACACTGCACTTACTGAATCTGAATTTTGTTGCTACCATGTAGGGTTTATTAAATCCCCATGAATAAATAGTGTAGTACAATATGTACAAAAATATTTAAAGAAAAAAGAAGATAGTGAAAAAAATTAGAAAGTAAAAAAGTTAACAGAAAAAGAGAACAAAGAGCTGGAAAAGAGGATTTCTTTAAATGAGCTAGGTAAAGTATTAAGACAGGTAAATATAGATTTGGCTGAAGGACCAGATGGAATAGGATATGAACTGTACACAGATTTAAAGGATTGCATATATATATATATATATATATATATATATATATATATATATATATATGTTTTATTTTTTTTTTAAGATTTTGAATGAATGGTTAAACAAAGGTTTTATATATAAAGAATTATGTAGCAGAGTACTTAAATTCATACTATATGGAAGAAGGAAGACAGAAGACTATTAAAAAACTGGAGACCAATAATATTGAGTATTAATGATTATAAGATCTTTATGAAAGTAATATAAAAGAGATTTGAAACTAAAATGGAAAATATGGAAGATGGTATGTATAGTATAAAGAAGGGTTGTCAAGAATTATTAATGACAGAGAAATTATGGATGATATTATAAATAGAAAAGAAGTGAAAATCATGATAGGAGACTGTAATAAAGCATTTGACAAATTAGACATGAAATCTTATGGGTGACAAAGAAAGAATATAATATAAGTGAGAAAGTTAGGAAATTATGTATGTCCGTGTATAGTATTAATAATAAAGTAAAAATACTTGTAAATGACTGGTTAAGCCAAGAGGTACATATGAAGAGTGGTGTAAGACAGGGATGTCCAATGAGTTATATATACTCTTTGCATTAGTTATGAATGTGTTAATGTGAAATGAATTACAAAATTAAGGAGGCAGGGTAGATAACACCTGAAGGGTTAAGAATTCCAGTTTTGTTAACATATGCAGATTACAATATACTAATTGTAAAAAAAGAATTTTGATAAGGGAAGTAATACTTTGCAATTTCAGTGTCTAGAGGTGATAGGGGGTGGCTTTAAGTAAAGAGAAAAGTAAAGGTTTAGTTGATGTAGCAAAGATAAGGGCTATATATTTTACAATGAATGAACTTTCTTTGTTAGGTATAAAATTTTGGAACAAAAATGCAAACAGAATTCAGTGGGGAAAAAATAGAAATAAAACAGACCTTTTTTTCTGGAAAACATAAATTGTCATTCAGAGAAAAATGCCTACTTGATAAATTCAGTACTTATGGGAAAATAGTATAATTAGCAAGTGTATTTGTCACCAGTTGTATTTGAAAAATAATTTATATGGGGTTCTAGATTATACCTGGTAAAAAGAGAAGTATTGTATGTAAATAAAGAGGAAGGAGGTTTAGGGTTAATTCACCAGTGGTATATGCTGCCTCATTTAAATTTGTACAAAGAGTTAGTGTAAACGAAAAAGCTGACAGATTAGTAGTAAAAGTGTATAAATGTAAGTATGATACATTTGGTGCTGCGGTAGCGTTGTCGCCTCACAGTTAGATGTTGCCCATTCGATTCTCAGTTAGATTGTCTTCTGTGCAGAGACATGCGTGAATGGGCGTTCCTTCGTTAAAGGTTGTGCGTTAGGCCCGGCAAGACAGCACATAAAAATCTACTGCCAGTCATTAGCGGACCGGAGTTCCGCTGTGGTGACCTGTTTGGTTTTGTCCAGATTTCTTATGCCAAGAGGTTGAGAGATATGAACAGTGCCCTACCCCCTCAGCAAAAATCTTTACTGTATTAAGCCATTGCAGATCCACCCCTCTCTTGCTCTTGCATTAAAAAGAAAAAAAAAAAGAAAGAAAGGACTTTCCTTCTACTGGCATACCAATCAGACGGCCAGGAACACAACATGCCCCTCCCTTCTCCTCCTGCCTGGGCATTCAGATTCCATTTCTGTGCCCTGTCCAGAACTCTTCTCCATTTTATTAAATAAAAAATCATTTCTTCTGGTTATACACAGTAGCAACTGCTTGCTACAACTGCAGCGAAATAGTTCTTACAGTTTATACCCTGCCTGCACTGAGTGCTAGGTGCTCTTGTTTTAACTCTAAATGTAGTAGGTTCAGTTTCTACTCTGATTTCTATGGGGAGATGATTACAAGATGCACACCCTAGTCAAATGAGTATTTTTTTTCTAAAATTTGGTTTGAATTTCAGTCTGGTAAGGGGAAAAGTGTCATATTGTTGCCTAAGGGAGTAGGATTTAGCTCTGACAGGTAGTTTGATTATTATTATTATTATTGGGATGGCATTGGCATAACAATATAATCTTAAACAGGAATGAGCTTAAATATGTCAAGGTAGCAAAAGCAGCCTCTTGGCTGAACCCAAATCTGTCAAACCCAGTTTACTGGTGACATTGTTTAAGGCATGAGCAAGAGGTTCAACGCTCTTTGACCTCACCTCCTGACATCCAGGTATGGATAAAACTATTAAAACCCCTTGTCAGGCTGCATGATTTAAGTGTGATACATACAGCTGGGAAACTATCTAAAGCATATTGGTTGCTCATTGACAGTGAATGCAATTGTTCATTCACCAAAAGTTGAAGATTTTTGGATGAACAGAACATCAAATGCATATGCAGGTAGGATAAATGTGAATTTGGGTAAAATAATGTGGAAACTTTCAAATACTCTGAAGATTTCAGCATTTGGAGGTGTGAGTGTTTGTGTGAGTAAAGGCAGGTAAAACGGTTAGAGTAAAACTTAAGAGGATAGTTGTGTAGTGTAAGTGTGTGTGTGTCCAAGTAACTTCTATAGTGGCAGTGTTAAGGAAGGGTTTTTTTCTAAGGTAAGTTAGAATCTAGAGGACAAAATGCTTTAGAAGCTTTCAACAAATTACAGGCCTCCCTCTCCCTATCTGCAGCGTAATTTGAGTGCCTCAAACATGTTGCCTTGATCTGTATCAGAGAGATGTGCTTTCTCTAATGCTTGTCCAGGCACAGAGATCGAAGATATTTAAACAGGCTAGTGCTCTTTCTAGGGCTATAAATCCCACTAATATTCCAAGAAACTAAGGAGTATCTAAATAACACAGAGAGATCAAGTATTTAATAGCAGAACACCATTACCCACACATGAATTGATTCAGCAATACCCATATTTATGGGGACATGATACAATGAAGTACTTAGCAGAATGGATTAAAAAGGATTCTGTTATAGGAGCTAAGGATATGTGGAAAGAGACTAAACAAAATATAATACAAACATGAGAAATTAAACTTTCTATGGATATGGATAGGAAGGTACAAGCAGTAAAAATGTTAGTCCCTTTAGTTTTTATACACAAGGCAGGCTTATTTTTATCAGCCAGAGGAGAAGTTGTGGATAGCAGTTAATAAAGAGTTGAAGGATTTTATCTGGGAGGGGAACAGGGCAAGAGTCAAGTTGGATAAGTTGATCTTTTTAATACAGCAAGGTGGTCTGGAATTACCTAATTTGAGGGAGTATTTCAGAGCTGTGAAGTTAAGGCTCTTAAACATAGCACAAGCAGAAAGCTACAACTCCAAGCGTAAAGGGATAATGAAATGGGGGGAAGCTCAAGAATCAAGGAGAAACTGGGATTTTGAATGCAGATCCTTAAGAAAAATAACAATGACCATAAAGAATGCTATATTCATAAAGTAGGGGAAAGTATTCTCAGAAGTAAGCCAACATGGGAATGGAGAAAGGAGATCCTGACAATAGGGATGATTGCAATAAGGGGTACACAGAACAGGCAATGGGAATGGAATTTACTGGAGAAAACTGCCAAAGGAACCAAAGTATTGGGAGCAAATAATTATAGGGAAATGTAATAGAATAGGAAGAGGCCAAGAATCCATTTGGACTGCAGGCTAGAGATTACCTTGCTTAGCAAGGACTGTTATCAGAGTATAGGCAAAGAGAAAGAAATAGGAGGATCCTAAGTGAAAGACTAGCACTATCAGAGTTTCTAGTAGAATATTTAACAGAAGCTGTTGTTAAAATGTGATACTTAGTAGGGCATCTAAAATATGCATGATAACTATAGAAATAACTCGGAAGAGAGATTGGATAATCAGTTCACAAAGAAACAATGGGAGGATGTATGTATGTCTCCCAAATATGCAGCAAAGTCTAGGAGATCTAGGATCTTTACTTAGAAGTGTTTGCTTAGATATTTGTATACCCCAACCAGACTACTACTTTTTTCCTCAGGTGGATTGCAAATGTTGGAGGTGTGACAAGGAAAAAAGAGGTAATTGGGAACATTTTTGGGGAGTGTAATGAGTTGGCAGACTTTAAAAATTCCCTGCCGACTGTCAAAAACCCTGGGTGAGCAAACTGGTGCAACCAAGGAAATTATTTTTTAAGCTGTGATACAGAATCAGAGTTGTCTAGACAAAGTAAGGCCTTGCTGAGTTTAATTCTGGTGGTTGCCAAAAAAGGCAGTTAGCAAATGGAAATCAATGACTAAACTATCTGTACTAGAAGTAGTGAATATAGTTACATAGATAAACAAACTGAAAGTGGGATCTTTAGAAAAGGGTAGGAGAAAATTTCATCAAAAAAATGGGAACTGTGGGAACAATGCATGCAGAATAATGTTTTGGAGGATGAATGACGTTTAAGGGAAGGGAGGAACTGAATGACATATTTAATGTTTGAATGGCAGTGACTGTATAGATATTATAAGTGATGTCTAATGTAACTGAAAATATGTCAGTATGGTTTGTTTTCATTTATATAATTGCATGATTGCCTATGCTATAACTGATAATTCAATAACAATGTTTCTTTTTTTTTTTCAAAAAAAAAAAATTAGGCATTCCACATGCTGATGGCCAGTCACATGACCATTTATGTGCCACCTTAGAATTGATGCTATTTCCAGTCACATGACCAACAATTCCATGCTACCATGAGAATAACCAAAAATGTATCTTCATGCTTGAGCAAAAGTACAAACTCACCCATACCTAAAACATGAACCCCCCACCCCACCAAACTTATTTACAAAATGACCTGTTAGGCACCTTCAGCTAATCATCAATGTGATGGGATCACAATCTAAGTAAAAGGGAAAATGAGGGAAAAACAAAAACGGACCTATCCATCCGTATAATATAGCTATATCATGACTGCATGCACCCATCCTATCACTTCATAGAAATGCTGATAGCCAATCCTGACCCTTCCAGCTTAATTGAAAATGGTATCAACACTCAAGATATAACTGAATCATCCAGAAAGGAAGCATGTACCAAATGTGGGAACATTCCCTAGGGATCGCTGACATCAGAAAGAATTACTTTTAGTCCAGAATTCAGGTTCATAAAATCAACACACAGAGCTACTCTTCATAGAGCCTCTACCTTTAAGCTCATAAGCAAGCCTCCACGCAATCCAACATTCTATTCATTGGAGACTCCGTCATGAGACATACTGATGTCCCTCTCACCAGGCTGAATATGGAGAAGGTCATGGTCATTTGCTTATTAGGGTCTAGGATCCACCACATTATGCATGCAGTCAGGTCATTGGACCACAATTACCAATATGACTCAGTCATAGTCCATGTGGGAGTAAATTACCTGAGACATACCTCTGTGGAGCTCTCGAAATATGTGTGTCAGGCTGATATGAGCCTAACATTGAGCAACATTTTGCCTTCTCCAAGGATGATGCCATGTTTGACTTTAATAATTGGTTTAGTTTCTGGTGTGATTCTAAAGGGTGCAACATTTGTCAGTATGGAAGGAGCGAATATTAGCAAAAACACCATCTTCCCCCATAGTGCCTTTTTTAGGCAATGCCAAACTGAAAGTACTTCTGACATAGCAAATCAAATCCAAGAAAATCTAAAGGTATTACTGCTCAATGCTAGGATTCTAAACAAAAAAACTCCTCTCCCTAGAAGCTCTCTTTACACTAGAGAATGCTGACATCTGTGCGGTCAGTGAGACATGGTTTAAAGCCATGGAGAGCACACCAACAGTGTTAGGTTATAATGCCTTCCATACATTTAGGCCAGCTACTTCACAGGCAGGGAATAAAGGTGGAGGTGTCTTTATTTACATCAAAAATAAATATACTTCAAGGCTGGTCAAACAGGACAATGCACTTGAGATGCTCCATGTTCAAATCACCATATATAAAATCCAGTACCACTTCCTTGGAAGCTATAGGTCCCCCTCTATGACCCAGGAAACCCAAACCATGTATTTAAACTTAAAACACTAACCATCCAACTCAGTACCACATTCATAGGTGACTTTAATTACTCCATTATTAACTCGGAATCCTATATGACGCCAAACATACAGGCATAGAGATTCCTGCATTTTGTAAACACAAACTCACTGGACCAGATAATGCACCAATGAGGGGTGCAACCATAATGGATCTGTTCCTCCCTAATATGGGAGAGTGATGCGCACCCCCTACTGTGCTGCCTTCCTAGGTAAGGTCAGATCACAAAATGGTCTCCTTTGAAGTAAAAATAAAACTTAGCCCCCCAGCTAAACCTGGAATATTCAGGAACTATTCTAAGGATAACCTCCTGCTATTAAGTGAGAACCTGGCAAATTTTAAAGCCCCCATAAACACTGAGATCACTGCTGCCTATGCGGAACTGTTCACAGAAACCCTGTACAAGCATGTTAATAGCTGCATAGAGGCAGCTGTAGCCCCAGGAAGAAGTACAGAACTAATTCAAAAAAACAAGCCACCCTGATGGCATCATAAAATCAATAGGCTGTATAACAGGAAGAAGAAAATCATGGCAAAAATTAGGTGGTGCAGTACCCAGCAGGGTAAAAGCACTCTCATCAAACTAAACAAACAACTCAGAGGACAAATTAAGTCTACCAAAGCCGAATTTGAGGTAGGTTTGGCCTCCCAGACCAAGGACAACCACAAAGCATTTTTTAGCTATGTCCGCAATGGTTTACTACTGTTTGAACGGAAGAACATTTTCCGTTCAAATAAATGAATAGTAATACCGAAAGTAAAAAAAAACCTAATGTTTACAATGTCGAACCAAATGCTCAACGCATTTGACTCAACATTGTTGTTGAAACCACCATGTGATAACCGTATAGGAGCTGATGTAAATCAAACTTCTATATGACAATATGACTTTCATGCTGCGTCCCCACACCCCCCCACTTATATATTCTAACTCCGAGATCGCACTACAGTGGGGATGTGGATGAATTTCCACTCCCCACTGTACCATGATCTCCGTGCAGATAGTCAACTTACACTTATGCGAATACAGTAGTGCATCCGCATAAGTGGAGTCGACTATCTGGTGCACAAATGTTTCTGCGTTCAACATTCTGATTTTCGACACATTGCAGCTGACAATGTCATTTGCACAAGCAGTAGTAAACCGCCCGTAACTGCAAAGGCAATACACAATTGTGTGCAGAGCTCGTTGTAAATGAAGCCACCTATACTGAGCCAGAAGATATAGCAAACCTCCTGACTGATAAATTCAGCTTCAAATTTACCCCTCTCTCCCCCTCAACCTTCCCTCAGGAAATATCAAATACAGCTCCCCCTACTATCACTAGGGAATATAATGCTCTCTCTAAGACCAAGAACACTGCATCAGCGGACTCAGACTATATCCCAAGATGCCTTCTAAATAGCATGGAACATGACCTATCAGGGCCTCTGGAATTACTATTTAACTGTAGCCTCCAAACAGGGTTTGTGCCTCATGAATGGAGAAAGGCAACAGTCATCCCTCTGCAGAAAGGTGGGCCATCTACAGACCCTGGAAACTACAGACCAGTAAGTCTCACTAGTGTTATGGAAAGAATTATCATGGAGATGATCAGTAGAGATGTAGCAAATCTCCAGACACTAGACCCAACCCAGTTTGGTTTCATCAAGGGCAGATCAACTTGGTGGACGACTTTTTGAAGGTCACCAAAGCAACGGATGAGGGCAAAATCATTCATACTGCCTAGCTTGACCTGGCCAAGACATTTGACACAATATCCCACTCTGGCATTGTTGACAAACTCAGGAGGTTAAGTACAAACCCGTATGTCACCCAGTGGATAGCCAGCAGGCTCACAGGACCCAGAAAGTTAGAACTGGAGAGTCCACCTCTACAAAGAGGCCAGTCACAAGTGAAGTCCCTCAGGGATCAGTCCTTGAACTGCTCCTTTTTGGCATTTACTTCAGAAGTCAAGGCCATTGTCAGTGGTCTCTGGCTAACTAAATTTGCAGATGATTGTAAATTAGGAGCTGTCATTGAATCTCACACTGACACATGTTCTCCAGGAGGGGCTGACACAGAAAAATAACTGGTGTCAGAGCCATGGACTAAACCTAAATGCCAAGAAATGCATAATAGTATCCCTTGGAAAGTCATCCATCCCTGGTGACTCATATTGACAACACACCCCTTAGAGCTGACCCAGTAGTCAGTGACTTAGGGACACTCGCAGATAGTAATCTACCCTTTGACCATTACATGTTTACAGTGGTGAGGTAATCATTCTATGTTGCGCAACTTATAAACAAAGGTATGGCATCTAATTCCAAGGAAGTCATTGTTCCACTGCATTCTGCATTCATCAGACATATTAAGTACAATGCCCCCTTTGGTATGTACCTAACCAGGCATATCCAACAATTGGAATGTTCACAGAGGTTCCCCAGTAAAAGAATACAGGGTGTAAATAAAATGTCCTGTGCAGACCACCTCAAGGCCCTATCCCTGTACTTTCTTCTACAGGCTGTTGGGTGGAGATCTAAGCCTGGCATACTGGGCTTTGTCAGACCCACTCTGATGAACCTCCTGCATATACATAAAACAGACAGCACCAGAATTACCTGTTCTAAAGACTTAAACCTTGCCTGTGATATAAATAGGATGTGCTGGAGAGATGGGTATGTATCCTAGAGAATAGCCCATCTATGAAACACGTTCCACATCCATGTGAAGCAGAGTTCCTCCCTAACCCAGTTCAAGTGCAACTTGGACAGTTGGATGGGAAACGTGAAATACATCCCTGGTTTGGTACCTATGTCTCTAATAGACACAGGTAGTCTGTAAATGGTTCATCTTTCAGGCCCATACTTACACTTATCAAGGGTATCAGAACTTGAGAGATTTGGCATGCTTGGCTAGGCTTAAAAAGGCCTTTGTTGTCCTTAGCCTAGTAAACACCTATGAACCTATTTAGAACACACCAGCCAGAATTTAGAATAGCCATCCTGCTACTGAGTTCCTAAAGACAGATCAATCTGTCTAGTCATAATGAAGTACTGCCCTGATGACAGATACAGTGGATATAAAAAGTGTACACACCCTTATTAAAATGCCAGGTTTTTGTAATATAAAAAAGAGACCATAATAAATAATTTCACGACTTTTCCCACCTTTAATGTGACCTATAACCTGTACAATTCAATTGAAAAACAAACAAATCTGTTGGGGGAAAAAATAACATACAATAAGCTGGTTGCATAAGTGTGCACTCACTTAAACTAATACTTTGTTGAAGCACCTTTTGATTTAGTTACAGCATTCAGTCGTCTTGGGTACGTGTTTATCAGCATTGCAATACTTGCCCACTATTCCTTGAAAAAGCTCTCCAAATCAGTCAGTGTGCGAGTCCATCTCTTGTGCACAGCCCTCTTGAGGTCACCCCACAGATTTTCTGTTGGACTTAGGTCTGGGCCATTCCAAAACTTTAATTGTCTTCTAGTGAAGCCATTCTTTTGTTGATTTGGAAGTATGCTTGCGGTCATTGTCGTGTTGAAAGGTGAAATTCCTCTTCATCTTCAGCTTCCTAGCAGATGCCTGCAGGTTTTGGGTCAAAAGCTGTTCATAATTCCCTTCACCTTGACTAAATCCCCAGTTCCAGCTGAAGAAAAGCAACCCCAACATACATTACTGCCACCACCATCCTTCACTGTGGGGAATGGTGTTCTTTTAGTGATGTGAAGTGTTGTTTTTGTGACACACATACCTTTAGGAATTGTGGCCAAAAGTTCAACCTTGGTCTCATCAGACCATAACACATTTTCACACATGCTTTTAGCCAGGCCTGGATGTTTTTCTGTATAAGAAAAGGTTTCTGTCTTGCAACCCTACTCCATAGGCCAGACATATGGAGAATATGGGAGATTGCTGTCACATGTAGTACACAACCAGTACTACCAGATATTTCTGCATCTCCTTTAGTGTTGCTGTAGATCTCTTGACAGCCTTTTTGACCAGTTTTCATCTGTTTTTTTCATCAGTTTTGGAGGGACATCCAGTTCTTTGCAATGCCATTGTTGTCCCATATTTTCTCCACTTTTTGATGATTGTCTTCACTGTTCCATGGTATATCCAATGTTGTGTAACTTATTTTGCACCCTTCTCCTGACTGATACCTTTCAACAATGAGATCCCTTTGATGCTTTGTAAGCTCTCTGTGAACCATGGCTTTTGCTGTAGCAGGCAACTGAGTAAATGTCAGGAAAAAACTACTAGGACAGCTGAACTTTATTTGGGGTTAATCAGAGTTTCTTTAATTAATGGCAGGTGTGTACCCAAGAAGACGACAAAGTATTAGTGCAAGGGTGTATACACTTATGCAACTAGCTTATTGTATGTTTATTTTTTATATTTTTTCCCTAACAGATTTGTTTGTTTTTCAATTGAATTGTACAGGTTATAGTTCACATTAAAGGTGGGAAAAGTTTTGAAATGATTTATTGTGGTCTCATTTTTTTATATCACAAAAACCTGACATTTTAACAGTGGTGTGTACATTTTTTATATCCACTGTCTATAGCGGATACAGCAGAGTGGTCATTGGATTCCACGGATGTTCCCCAGGTGACAGTATATGTGGGAACAGCAGAGCTGGCATGTCCAAGTAGTGTTTGGTGGACAAAGACAAATGTGAACCATAACCATTTAGGTTTGTCATGGGATCTAACCTGTAGTAAAAGATTAAATAAAAGATTAAATAGCAAGACACTCACATTGGGAGATAACACCTTGTTAATGGTTAAAAAGAGAAAACACCCTGTCAATAGTTAAAAAGAGAAAAGAAAACTGATCATACATGTTTCTCTGGCCCCCAGTAGCCAGTGGTGTCCTTAATGAGCATCACCAGCAGTACCTACTACCCAGGTCAACAGTATGTTGTACAAAAGGACCAAGTCTCTAAGATGTTCATAAAACGTCCGGTTCGAAAGTAGGACCAGTGTCTCCACAACCAGCAGGCTGTGGAAATGTGTATATGATGCAAAGGAACCAGTTAGAGCCAGTTAGAAAGGACCAGTGTGTCTCCATAACCAACAGGCTGTGGAAATGTTTATGTGAGTGATGTAAAGGAACCAAGCATTTCAACATGTGAGCACAAGCTTGCTCCAACCAGCAGGTCCTTTTTTTTTTTTTTTTTTTTTTGAACAAGAAACATCTTTAAGTTATCATGCATAACATATTTTGAGCAACAAAGAAGATGTAAGAAAAGGATATGAATTCTAACAAATAGAAAACAAAAGTAGGCATGTTTCCCTCCAGAAAAAAACTAAAAGAAAATCCAGTCAAGGCAGAAAAATAACACCTGCCAGATTACCTTGCAAATGAATAAAAC
Organism: Protopterus annectens; assembly: GCF_019279795.1. NCBI lineage: Eukaryota > Metazoa > Chordata > Ceratodontiformes > Protopteridae > Protopterus > Protopterus annectens. The sequence goes on from NC_056745.1 coordinate 513,667,907, forward strand.
AGGTTGTCTAACTAGTCAAGTGATAAGACCAAATAAACCATGTAGGGGAGGAGACTGAATCACTGTTGCACTACAAAGCATGTCAAGAAATCACCATTCAGGCTAAAACAGAAAGCACTACACCTAACATACCAGGTTAATAGCCAAGGTTACTTAAGGTAAGTCACAGCTGCAGGAATAATTCTTAGAAATTATGCATTGCAGAGGGAAACAATGAGCCATTTATGTCTTCCAAAAAATTCTGAAAAGAAAGAGAAAAAAAATAGTGCTGATCTTGTCTGCCTTTGCAGCTTAAATGCATATAATCCCTCAAACACTGTCCGACTAATACACCAGCATCCAATAAACATTCAACATTGATTCTGTTGCCATAGAACCAACAGAACTTGAAAGTGATACAACTGCATCTTCTCTTAACTTGAGTAAATGGGTACAGAGCCTCAAAACCACCACACTGAATAAACTAATGCTGTTATAGAACTATATATAAACCTCAGTACAAAACATACTCTTTACTGTCTAGATTTTCACAGAATGTTCAGAGTTTTGGCTCATATTTTTGGTCTGTTCCTCATAAAAAATTGTGATTTTCTGGCAAATTCCCAAGGATTGAAATCACTAAGTAATTACATACATTAGTGTTTCAGGCTTTATATCTTGCAGAAAATCCATGTTAACATAAATCCTATCATTCTAGCATCTTTCTAAGTTTATAAGAGTAGTATTTTAAATCTGTCCCTATTTTGGGGCCTTTGTCCAGATTTCTTTGTGCTATGAGGTTGAGAAGTATGGTACAAAACTAAAAGAAATATCTGGGTACAGTAAATATAGCTAGTACTGGGCCAAAACCCATAAACTACTGTACTGAACAGTTGCTCCAATAACCTGAGAGCTATAATGAAAGAGTGGAGTAAAACATTTGAAAAATCAGTTGGGTAGGAGTTTGTCCAGTAAAGACAAATTGACTGCATTGAAGAGTAAATTCCAAGCAAACTGAGCGCCAAACATGACTAACTTATATGATACATTTATTTTTGCAAGAAATTAAGGGGTCCAAATAATATTAGTGATATGTCATCAAGTCATTGCACAGGGAACATGAATGTGAATTTCGGCAACTGTTTGACTACTTAATGAGAGACAGAGTAGTCTGTGGTATAAGAAATGTCTGAAAAGGTAGTGTTAACAGAATCTGACTTGGTGCTGGAAAATGTTGTAGATGTATGTCATAAGTGAATTGTCAAGCAGAATAGAAAAGATGTAAAACGGCACCACGACACTCTAGATGTAATAAGCTTCACTTTACTTCACGTTGCTAGTAAATCAAACTTTCACCTGCCAGGCTTCCTCAGGCAAATAGTAAGAACAGCAGTTAAATATGGCTTTTATAATAAAGTTAAAATCATGTGGCCCTAAAAACTAAAAGAATTTCAATTTAACAATTAAAGTTAGAACTTTATTCATATGAAAAGCATACATAGAAAAATAAAATTATTTAAAAACTTTGTATGCATCAAATACCATATAAAAGTATGAAATGGAATGAATTAGACCATTAATTTTGTGTTTAAATTTTATTACGTATTTCTTTCAGAGTGGGTTTACCAATAATACTGTCATTAAGACCTGGGAGTTGATGTGCTTTAAATCGTAAAATCCATTTATTTTCTAAAACCTCAATATGACTACTAAGATCACCCCCTCTTATGCTCTTGTGTTTTCATGTACATTTTATAAAAGCATATAAAATCATGAGAAGTATCAGTATTTCTAATGTGTCGATAACATGCATTAGTGTCTATTTCTCTTCATATCTCCAAAAGGTGCTCGCATATCCTTTCCTTTAATTTTCTATTTGTCTTCCCTATATAAAATGCCTTTCAATGTGTGCATTTAGACATGTATATGATATTTTTGGTATTAAAAGTCCCATGCGTTCTAAGATGGAATGGTTTGTGTTAATGGATGTTCAAATGATGGTTCACTAAAAACATATTTACAAAACTGACAGTTGCTACATTTTTGTGTGTCTGTCTTCTTAATTGATGCTTTATTAATATATTTATCTTGTTCTTTATAACATATTTGCTTAAGATTTAGATTTTTTCTATCCAAATGTTAAGTTTTCCACTGTAATAGCCTTAAAGGAGAACTGCACCCACATACTCACAAATATGATTATTTCATCATGGTTTGGTATTTCCTACATTTTAACACCAATCTCGGACTATTTACAGGTTTTTAAATAGTTTTATACATAATTTGAGTCTGACCGCTTGGGGTCTAGCATCTTGACGTGATCCTGATTGTTTAGTCTGCCTCTAGGTATCCCACAATGCAGTGCTTATCTGTTAAAAAAAAAATGACATCACACATGCTTCTTTCTTTTAAAGCTCCTGTCACTGCATTGATTTTACATGCGTAAACTTCTGTCATCAGTCAGTTAGCTTTAAGTAACATTTCAAGCCATTCAATGACTACGTAAAACACAAACAGTGCAAGTGCCACAGTGCAGACTTTCAAAGTGCTTTTTACTGCTGTTTCTTTTTAGAATGGCTAAATTGCAGTCTTTTTTTAATTCCCCTTCACAACTAACTTCTGTAGCTGTCAAAGTGCTAAGGGTAATTTCAGCTGTTACCTGCTGTGATTGACAGCTCACAGCAGGAGACTTGACTCCTGTACTGTTTCCTTGTTCTAGCCTTTCTGTATGGGTAGGGGAACGACCAGGGACCTGTGACATCACAGCATGAGTGGGTTTTTAGGACGGTCGTGGTGATGTCAGTTTGGGGAGGGAATTGGCCAGAAAAGTACCTGTTTTCATTGGTCTTCATGACATAAATGAATTGGAGACTGCAGCAAGCCTTTCTAGGGTGGGATAAATGTTTTTATGAAAGTGAAACCACCACAGTACAGTAAGGTCCTATTGTAGTGGAGAGAAACATTCAGTTTAAAATATTTTAAATGCTGTGTTTATTCATAGCAGGGACTGTAAATAGGGAGAAAAATGACAAAGAAGTTGATCATTTAATAATATAATCCCATTGTTGTCCTTTAATGGCAGGAATATAGTTTAACATAAACATGGTTCTTAATAATGTTGTATTTTGTATGTATTAGCATCATATGGAAGATAGCATCTAAAAATGACCTTATTTCTACTTGTTTTCTTCTTTGTGTTTGGAAGATGCTTATCTAAAAAAAAATGGAAATGTTCTTCACTAGCTTTCTACACCTGTGTAGTTATTTACATCAGTTTTTCTATAGCCCCTGTCCAAGAAATCACTAACCATAGAGTTAATTTGTGTGGTCATATTCTCCTTATTTGTGCTCAGTTTTAACCACATGAGTGAGTTGATTTTTAGCTGTATTAAAAATGTGAGATGGGTGCATACTTTGTGAAAATGTGTTCTTTTTACTGTTCTTTTTATTAAAAACAGTTGTCTCAATATCTCCTGCAGTGTTTTAAAATAACCTAAAGTCTAAAAAATCAGTTTGCATAAAATGAATAGTTGATTTAAAAAGTAGTCTGTTGTTAAATGTAAATACTCAACAAAATCATGAAAGAAAACAAGACAACCATTCCATATTAAAAATAAATCATCCATGAAATGTTTGTAAAATACCAAATTATTCATATGCTTATTTATTGTTGAATTGAAAACCTAAGTTCCCAGTTATTTACGACTAAATTAGCATAACTATTTGCCATGGGTATGCCCATGGCAACTCCCTTGCACTGTTTAAAAGTTTCTAATGAAATGAAAATACATTATTGCTTAATACCAACTCTGCTAACGCACAGATAGATTCAGTTTCTGATGCTGAGAAAACTGTACAAGTTGTAATGAATTCTTGAAGGTATTCTATACCGATTTCATTACGTATAGACATGAATAAGGCATCCACATCTAGCGTCACAAAATAACTGTCAGCTACATTAGTAATACTAGATCATATATACAGATCTTCCAGAAACTGTATTGTATCTCTTATTATAGTTTTCAAAAAATTAAGGGCTACCTTAAGTTTAGATTCTAGAAAATGAGATATAGGTTGTGTAATCCAGCCATTGGCTAAAACAATAGGTCTTAGAGGGGGTGTGGTAATAGATTTATATGTTTTGGGGAGCCCATAAATGGGCTCCTAGGTGTAGTAACATGAAAGTAGTCAAGCAGTTCTAATAATATTTGCCCATTTAGGTGCATATCATAGATAGTGCTTTTAACAGTAGTAACAGTGTGCTCCAAAAACTTTGTCTATAACCTGATAAGTCACTTGCATTAAGCAGTTCATACATTTTCATATTGTAGTATTCTATATCAAGAACTACAATGCCCCCACCCTTTTCTGGAGGTTTTATAACAATATCATTTTTAGCAGATAGGGATTTAATAGTTTGTTGCTGTTCCATGGATTTAATAGCTTGTTGCTGTTCCACGGTGAGATTAAAATAATGATTATTACTACTAGTGATAAGAGGGTATTTATCTTGGCCTACAGCAAAGGCTGCTACTAAGGGATTGTTTACAGGAACAAACATGCTACTTTTTAATGTATTATCATAACTTTCAGTATTCTCTTTTGAGAGGTATAATAGTTTAAGGTTTAAAGTTCCAATAAACAGCTTGAAATCAGTCAAGATCTCTGCTATATCTACTTTAAGAGGAATAAAACTTAACCCTTTATTCAGCAGTGTAAGTTCATATTCAGTTAAACTGTTTTGATAAATTCAAAACAGTGCCACTGACTTCTCATTTTCATACTCTGTCCTGTGAACCACGTTCTGCTCTGACCTTGATTGTTCTTGAGACCCCTCCTCTTCACCGGTAATGGATAGGGCTCGTTCATGAGCGGAGGTATCTGTAAAGGGTCCAAGGCAGTTACAATGTTAGAATTCAAAATCGTTGTTATTATTGGTTCATTTTGAGAGTTAGTATTAATAATTGATGAATGTATAGTATCCACTCACTGTAAGTTCATAGAGCCATCCTGAGCAGTCTTGTTGCTCATTGCTTGCCCCTTCTGCTTAGAAAAGCATCACTGGTGATTGGACCATGTAAAATGTTACTGGATTGCAAATCATGGTAGTTTGTTTTAATTTTTTGTCTCAATTTCAGTGAGACAATTTTTGAATAGTCTCTGCTAATAAAGTTGAATGTGAATTAAGCTGAATATGTGATATTAATTCATTGTAATCCTGCAGTAGTCCCATTCTGAATTTATTATCTATAGGTTGAAAAAAGGAATTCATGATCTGCATATACTGAGTCAAGCAGATGAAGTTAATTGTTTGCCATTGCTGCAGTAGTTTGTGATATTTATCCCAATAAGTAGGCATTTTAACAATACAAAGTCCCTTTGGTGTTATTTTATCTTTCAGGTGCACTTCAAATGCCAAGTGCTGCCATTGTAATCTTTTAAAATGTTGCATTTTCAGTTAAAACTCATGTAACTGTATTATGTAGTTGTTCACATCAAGCATGACCATTTGTTGACACTGCCATCATTAGTTATATCTTGCATCAAAGGATTTGATGCTATTTGATGTTATGTTCAATAAAATTGATATACTTGGCACTATAAGTTGCTGATGATCACTAGTTGATGAAACTGGGTTACTTCAGGATGTCATGTTCATTGGTGAAACTTAATAAGCAGGAATACCAAAAAAGCATTCCGCCACTAAGATAAAGCCATAATACCAAGAAAGTAAAACAGAATAAAAAAGCTGTAAAAAGGCACCATGACACTCAAGATGCAACACGTTTCACTTTATTTCACATTGCTAATAAATCAAACTTGCACCTTCCAGGCTTCCTCAGTCAAATGGTAAGAACTGTAGTTAAACATGGCTTTTATAATAAAGTTAAAATCATGTGACCCTAAAAACTTAAATGGCTTTATCTCAGTGGCGGAATGCTTTTTTAGTGAATTGTCAAGCCTCAGTTAACATTGATAACTGAGGAGTTGAAAGTATGCAAGACAGACTGAAAAATAAAGTAAAACTGAAGCCTATGCAGAATGTGTTTAATACAAACTAATGTGAAAATGAAGATGAATTAGTGGTAACCAAGAGAGAGCCTGGTAACAAATGAGTAACAAGAAACCCCATATAGTGTAAACTGCATGGCTACAGGCATAATAATGCACAGTATAAAGCTAAATATCAGATTTGTAGAATATGCGGAGGGTATGAACACTTTACAGAATGTATTTAAAATATAAAAAGACTCAGCAGCAGCATACTATTAATTTTATGGAATCAAATGAGCAGGTAGAATAAAAAATGCATGTGAATGGAGTAGAAGTGCAGTTTGCAAATACTGTACAATCCAAACACAGAGTCAATGGATTACTTTTTTTTCTAGGTGCCTTCCCCAACTACCTGCTCAGTATTAGATTCAAGGCCATTTATTCCTTATTGGTGGGGTGTCCCCAACTCCACTGGAATGAGAGACATCTGGAGGGCCTTCATTCAGATAGACACTGGGAGGTTTGTTCTCCTACCAGCATAAATGTAAGTGCATAACCCTGTCCCTGGCTGGGGGAAAGACTACCTGCATCACCTCAGGGACTCTCAAAGCCCTCCCACCAAAATGATATGCTGCTATGCAGTCACTATTGAGGGCTACCACAAGTCACATGGTTTGGTGTGCTGCAAGTCCATCCAGGACATCTACTGCAGTGCCACTCCTCCTTCAAGGACCCCAGTGATAAGTATGCCCAGCCTCCCCTGCCAGCATCAAGTGTCCAAGCAGCTAAATGAACCTGGGTGGCCTAAGTTGTAGGTAAGGCTTTATTCTTCTACAAAACTAGCAATGGCTGACCACTAAATATTCTGCAAGTAGAATTACAAATGAGTGTAGAACAGTTAGCTAGAATTGTGGACTGAGAAATTATAGATGAATTGCAAAGTTGTTGTGCTTAAACCACACTTTTGGGCACACACTAATATAATATCCGAGTCTTCTTTCAAGATATTGTATCTAAAGTACAAATTGAGTAAGTCTGCTTTTATGCTGCTGTCATATTTCTAGGTCCAGGCTGAAGCCACTGGCTCAGATCTGGTTAAGCTGTGTGCATAAAGATAAGATTAATAAGCAGTTATTCAGATTATAGCTTTGCAAACCCAGTTAAAATAAATAACATATTGGGGAAATATATTTCAGTGGCCATAGGCATTATTACAACAATACAAGCTGTTAAACTGGAAAATGTTGACAGTCATGCCTATAGTGAACATGGTCAAAATGTGTAGTCCATGAGCACTGGAGAAATGCAAACAACTTCTGTGACAATTATGTGAGAATGTGAATGACTGTAGCTTTGAAGTTCACAGAGACAGCAAATGTAATAGTTTAGAAGTGCTAAGGCAAAGTCAGAGTAGAGACTGTTGATTAGTGTTGGCAGAACACTGTAAAATATGTAATGAAATGAGAGAAGGCAGGAAAATGTGTCTATTGTAATGCTTTAATGCAAGTTCAAATGCATAGTGCTGAAGAAAAACTAACATCGGTACGGAGATGTCTTAAAGATATTCGGCTTTATTTGAGAGTCAAGTTGTTTGAAGAAAGAGTATGTTGTCAAACTATTACTAGAAACATTGCCAGCGATACATGCTGCATGCAGAGTACGTACTGCTGTTAAGAAAACTAAAGAAGAGAAAACACGAATGATGTCACATGTTCGTTCATTCATTCACTCTTCCTAATTAACTGCTTATTCTGTTAATCCATTGCAGGGTCAGAGGAAGCTGGAGCCCTCCCAACATTCAGTGGGTGCAAAACAGGGAACACATGCTTAAAATGTCATTAACCCATGAAGGGACACACGTGAGGGCACGCACACACACGCACTCACACTCACACACACTCACACTCACACACACTCACACTCACACACTCACACACTCACACACTCACACTCACACTCACACTCACTCACACTCACTCACACTCACACACACTCACACACACCCTCTCAGAGACAGTATGCACACCTCCAGGCAAATGTAATGATTACTGATTCACTTATCTGGGATGTGGGAAGAAAATAGACCATCCTGTGAAACCCACACACACACACACACACACAGAAAGAACAGCATTTTCCACACTGACAACATCCAAGACATGAAGTGAACTTGAGAACCAATAACTGTGAGGCAGTAAAGTCACACAGAAAAATTACACACAAAACAGCTGTCGGTGCTTTCTGATGTTTGTGACTCATGATTCACATGCTTGAAAACACTTAATGCAAATAAACATTATTTCCCTCAAGGATTTAAAAAAAAATTCTTGCCTGAAGATTGACTTTACTGTGATTTGTAAATGGCTTGATAAATACCTGAAAATCAACGGAATAAATGCATGTTTTTTTAACACCTTTATTGAATTATCACTTGTAACAGGCAAATGTGTATTTATATAAAAGTAGTCAAACTATATTAACAAGTTCACAATTCAAAAGCATTATACATCACATACATTGTTCCATACAATATAATCAATTCAACATTACATAAGTTCAATTTTTACCTTCTCTAAAGCCTCATTCCTCCTCCAAAACATTTTTCTGCATGTATTGTTCCCACAATTTCCATTTTTCTATGAAATTTACTCCTATCCTTTTCTAAAGATCCGGCTTCCAGTTCTTTTATCTCGGTTACAGTATTGCTACTTCAACTGTAGTTAGTTTAGACTTTGATTTCCATTTTATAATAATTTTTTTTTGGCAGCCTCTAGAATTAAACTTAACAAATGCCTTATTATATCTGGGCAGTTCAGATTCTGTATCCTAGCTCAAAGTAATCATTTCCTTAGTTACAGTCATTTGCCCACCCAGTATTCCTGAGAGAATACTCTGCAGAGAATTTTTAAAGTCTGCCAAGTCGTTACATTCCCAAAGTATTTGTTTACACTTACTTTTTTTTTCCCCATCCCATCTCCAACATTTGCCATCTACCCGAGGAAAAATTCTTTGGAGTCTCTTTGGGATATAAAAGTACCTATGCAAACACTTCTAGGGAAAAATCTTAAATCTTGCAGACTTTGTTGCATATTTCGGAACCATACATACGCCCTGCCATTGTTTCTTTGTGAATTGCTTATCTAATCTTTCTTCCCCATCTTTTCTGACCTTATGTGATCAGTTACTATCATTATTGTGCAATATTTTATATGCCCTACTAATTATCCCATTTTAACAGCAGCTTTTGTTCTAGATTAATCTAAAAACTCAGTCAGTGCAGGTCTTTTTCTTAGGATTCCCCTATCCCTTTCTGATTGCCTTTACTCTGATATCAATTCCTGATAGGGAAACCAATCTCTTGAATGAACTACATGAAGAGACAATGAGGAGCTCTCCGATCTTGTAGCCCAGGCAGGTATGACCCTAGCCCTGAGTAGCATCCTGCCATCACCCAGAATGATACCACAGTACAAGGACAAAATGATTGACTTCAACAATTGGCTAAGCTTCTGGTGTCATTCTAAGGGGATCCAGTATTTGTCTGCCTGGGACAACATGATCAACAGACCACGATGCTTTGCCAAAGATGGCCTGCACCTGTCACCCTTGGGATTCTAGATACTGGCTAAGGCTCTTGCCACCCCTATAGTGCCTTTTTTAGGCAAGGTTCAAATGACAAATTTACCACCGTAACAGGGTTAAGCAAGCAAAATCTGAGGGTAATGCTACTCAGTGCTAGAAGTCTAAACCTCAAAATGCACTCACTCGAGGCACTCCTTAAAATGGAGAACATCGACATCTGTGCAGTGACAGAGACCTGGTTCAAAGCTCCAGAGAGCACCCGTGCATTACCAGGCTATAATTCATACTACACCTTTCGGCCACCTAACTCTGAACAAAGCACTAAAGGTGGAGGCGTGTCCATATTCATTAAGGATATCCACACCTCCAGGCTAGTTGCACAGCATAATGCATCCGAGATTATCCAAGTGCAACTAACTCTGGGCAAGACAGCAACCCAAATTGTAGCTTGCTACAGACCCCCCACCATGCCCCAGGATTTACACTCCTTATTTCTTGATACACTGGAAAGTATTAGAGTACAACCTAACACCCTAATAATGGGCGATTTCAACTACCCCACCATTAACTGGGAAAACTAGTCGTGTGCCAACTCTTTTTCTCAATGTTTTCTGGAATTCATAAATTCCAATGCCTTGGATCAAATTATTCACACCCCCACCAGGGGCAGCAATATCCTAGACCTGGTCATTACCAACATGGGCAACCAGTGTTCCACACCAGAGCTCAATTCCTTGTTGGTCAGATCCGACCATAAGCTAATCACCCTAGACATCCACATCCCGCCCCCACCTCCAATTAGGGAAACCACCGTAAAAAAACTTCTCCAAAGCCAACTTCACACTTCATGGCATGCAGATGGACACTAGAGGTACGACTCCTGAATCCTACACAAATGCACTTTATAAGCACTTACACAAGTGCATGGATCATGCTATCCCTAATAGAACCAAGATGCTATCCTCCAAAAAAAAAGGAACTCAATCTGGTGGTCCTCTGCCATAAACAAACTCTACAACAGAAGAAAGAAACTGTTGCAAAAAAGAGTGAAATCCCATGACTGGAGGAACTCCCTGGTCAACCTCAGTAAGAAGATGAGATCCCTCATAAAATCCTCCAAAGCTAGTTACGAAAACAAAATTGCCACTGACTCTAAAGACAACCACAAAGCATTCTATAGCTATGTCAATAATCTCAATGGCAACACTCAGATTTGCTGTAAGTTGCAGCACAATGGCACTAAATATACAGAACCAACTGATATTGCCAACATCCTGGCAGATAAGTTCAGTGCTAACTTTACCCCCCTCTCATCCCCCTAGGGGGCCCATCGCTATACCGGAAGAATGCAAATTTCTCTAATCATGGCTGCACAGGTAAAAAAACGCACCCTCCAAAGCCAAGAACACAGCATCCATGGGACCTGACAATATCCCAGGCTACATTCTACATGAACTACAGAATGAACTGGCACCCTACCTAAGTACCATGTTCAGTCATAGCCTCACCTCAGGCTTTGCACCCACTGAATGGTGCACCATGATGGTTATCCCACTCCACAAAGGGGGAGCCACAACGGACCCCAGGAACTACCGCCCCATTAGCCTGACGAGCCTGGTCTGCAAGGCCATGGAATGTATCATCATGGAACTCATAAACAAAGACATTGGTAATCTCCAAACTCTGGACCCTACCCAGTTCGGATTTGTAAAAGGCAGATCATGTCTCCTAAACCTGATTGACTTCTTTGAAGCAGTCACCAAAGCCATAGATGAGGGTAAAGTAGTTCACAAAGCTTATTTAGATCTCACCAAGGCTTTCGACACCATCCCCCACTCTGGAATTATAGATAAGCTCACTAAACTAGGTATAAATCCCTATGTCACAAGATGGGTTGCCAACTGGCTCACGGACAGAGAACCCACACTTTGAAAGTAGCAGACTCTAAATCTGACTTCAGACCAGTGACAATGGAGTACCACAGAGTTCAGTCCTGGGTCCTCTCCTGTTTGGTATCTACTTCCCTGAAGTACAAGCTAACACAGAGGGTCCTTTGGCTAACAAAGTTTGCAGATGACTGCAAACTAGGAACCATAATCGAAACTCCTAACAATGTGGACATACTACAAAAGGGCCTCACTGAGACAGATGTCTGGTGTCAAAGCCATGGCCTGAAGCTCAATGCCAAAAAGTGTATTGTCATGCCTTTTGGTAAAAACTCTGTACCCATGAACTACCACATAGCTGGTAGACTACTTAACGCCGAAAATGTGATGAGACCTTGGGTGGACAGTAGTCTCCTTTGATAATCACATCACCACAATGTTCAGGAAATCCTTCTACGTGGCTCACCTCATCACAAAAGGTTTCTCATCCAGAAAAAAAGAGGTCATTGTTCCCCTCTACTCATCACTCATTAGACCCATTATAGAGTACAACACCCCTTTTGGTATGTACTTCACAAGACATCTACAACAAATGGAAAGACCACAGAAATACCTCACAAAGAGGATTACTGGCCTCAAACAGATGCCCTATGCAGACCATCTCAAAAAACTCCAGCTTTACTCCGTCACATATCGCCTACTCAGAGGCAATCTCTGCCTAACATACAAAGCTATGTCAAACCCAGAGCTGTTGGACATGCTCCACTTAAAGAAATCCCAATCCCTCAGAGCTACACGCTCTAGGGACCTAAACCTTGTCACCACAATAAACAGAACATGCTGGAGGGATAGATTCCTGTCCCAGAGACTTCCCATACTCTGGAACAGACTACCTATCTGTCAAACAGAGCTTTTCATTAGCACTCTTTGAGAAAAATCTTGATGATTGGATGGGAAATAGAAAATTCACCCCAGGGATCACTTCTGTGGCTCTGCTTGATAGGGGCACAGGAAAATAATTTCCTTGGGTGGCGAAAGCCAGGGTACATTTTTGGCTAGGCTTATATAGGTCCTAGGGCCAATAGCCTGGTACCTACTTATGACTGCAGTCCAAATGTCTTCTTTTATTCCCATTTTATTACATTTCCCTTTCCAATTATTTGTTCCCTATGCCTTGGTTCCTTTGCCAGCGTCCTCCAATACATTCCAGCCCCCTCTTGTCTATTCTCTGTGCCCTTAATTGCAGTCATCCCTGTCAGCAGAATCTCCTTTCTCCATTCCCATATTGGCTTCATTCTTAGTATACTTTGTGCTACTTTATGAATATAATACTCCATAGGGTCTATATTACAAGATCAAATGTTTAGGTTATCGAATACCTAAACATCGAACTGGTAATATCGAAAGCAAAAAAAACATGAATGGCCAGTTTAATGCAGGGAAAGAATTCCATTAGCAGTAAAAAAAAAAAAAAAAAAAAAGCAAAAAACTTTTAAACCCTAGTGAAGTGGTGGAGGTTGCCCCCCCACACCCCCCTAACTGTACCAACTCTGAGATCGCTCTACATTGGACAAAAGGGCAAAATCTGCATAACACTCAAGGGAATTCTTTCCTTGCATTAAATTGTCCGTTCACAGTTTTTTTGCTTTAGATATTGCCAGTTCGATGTTTAGGTATTTGATAACCTAAACATTCGATCTGGTGATGTAGACCCTACTCCATATGACCGTTGTTATTCTCCTTAAAGATCTGCATCCTCAATTATACTCTTTCCATATTTTTTGGATTCCCTCTCTGTTTAATCATCTCTTTCCACTCTGAATTGTAGATTTCTGCATGTGTTATGTATAAGAGCTTTAACTGTGTAGCTGTAAATTATCCCTTCAAATCATGTAATCCTAAACCTCCTTGTTCTAGTGGAAGGATCAACTTATCCCGCTTACTGTTGCTCTCTTCCCTTCTCAGATAAAACCCTTCAACTCTTTATTATTTGTAACTTCTCTGGTTGATAATAAAATGTGTAACCTGTGTATAAACAACTAAGGGGACTAAAAACATTTTACTGCTTGTATCCTGCTGTCCATATCCACAGGCAAGGACTTCAGTTTCTCAGTTTTTATACTAACTTTTGTTTAGTCTCTTCCCACATATCGTTAGCTGCCATAACAGCTTCTTTTTTAACCCATACTCCTAAATTCATTTTATCATGTCCCCACAAATATGGGTATTGCTGAACCAATTCATGTATGGGTACATAGCTTACATATATAGCCTTTGTTTTAATTTCATTCATTTTATATTCCAAAAAATGGAACCGTCTCAAAGTTCCACAACACTGAGCTGTCTTTTTCTGGTTTTATCAGGTACAAAATATCTGCAAGTAAAGCCAACTGTTCTTGAATATGATTCCAATTATATACTTGAATTTCTGAGTCTCTTATTTTCTTTGCCCATAGTTGTAAATATAATGCAAATATCAAAGGGGAAAGAGGACACCTGTGTCTGGTTCTTCTGCTCAGACACAATGCATCAGAGAGGATCCCTATCACTTTGATTTTTCCATCATGTAACCTCCTAATTAACCTTATTATATCAGGAAATGCAAATGCTTCCACTGCCCTACTCATAAAATCCTACCTTACTCTGTTGATTGCTTTCTCTGCATCAAGACCCACAAGCAACAACAGTATTTTCTTATATTCTGCTTCCCTCTGGATCATTATTACTCTAATAATGTTATCAAATGTTTGCCTCCCCTCCACAAAATCACATTTATTCATATGTATCAATTTTGGCAACACATTTGCCATTCTTTTAACAATTATAGACATAAACACTTTCTAATCCTAGTTTTAAAATTGAAATGAACCTATGTAAAGCTGGTTCTGATGGGTCTTTAGTGTCTTTAGGTATTACAGCCACCACAGCTTTTTTCCAGGATGTTGATGCATCCTCAAATTTTAAAATACCGTTAAGCAAAATATTCAAGCTCTTTATCACTTTCTTACATCCTACCTTCTAAATACCCACCAGAATGCCATCTATTCATGGAAATTTTCCTGCAGATTTGTTATCGTTACTGATTAATTGTTGAGCCTCATTTACCTCAAACCTAGTCATATTTAAGTCTTCCATAAATATTTCCATTTGTGCTTTTTCTTGTGTCTGTATTAGTTCGCCAAAATCTAATTCCAGCAAACACCTATTCGTAGATCCCTAATCAGTGAAAATTGCTTTAGTGATTTGCTAAATTTACTAAGGGCAAAGATGTTGTTGGCAAACTACAGAACTTTGCCCATTTTTCTACTGTAGTGCGATCTCTGATTTGGTATATATAGTTAGGGGGTGTGTGGAGGTGAAACCCTCCCCACTTGGGTGGGTTCGGTTCACGTAGATGTTGGTCCGTTGTGCTGCGGGCAAGTATTTCCTTGCTCTTAATAAATTCAGTGAATCACTGAAGCGATTTTTGCTGATTAGGGGTCAATGAATAGGTGTTCACCAGAATCAGATTTTGGCGAACTAATATAGACCCCTTTTTCTTGACTTTCCAACTTCTCTGCTTTTATACAAATTTTAATAAATTTTCCAAAATATCACTAATATCTCTAAAGGATCTGTAAATATTTTTCTTCTTTGAGGCTCCCTAAGTTTGGCAACAACCCTTTCTAGTTTTTGTTGCCTAAGTTGTCACGCCAAAAGTGTTTGTGCTTTTGGGGTTATCAAAGAACTGTTGTTTAACATCAGTCTTTCTAAACTCATACAAATTATCCAGGTATTTCATTATTTTCTCTTTAGCATTCTGCAGTTGTGCCTCTCCTTGCACTGTTAGATTCCCCTTATTCTGTTGCACTTTAACCTTTGTCAGCCCCTCTAAATAATTACTTCTTAACCATATTTTTTTATTTTATTTCTACCCTACTTTTAAACTCCACTTTCATTTTATCCAACTCATTAGCTATAACTTCTGGAGGACTTTCTGTCTTCCCTAATAGATCTTGGATAATTGAAAATGTGTTAAAGACCTCAAATGCATATGTTCCTGTGAAATATAATCTCTGTCAAGTCTAGCTCAGTTATTGTACCTTGGGAAATATGTAAATTCCCTCTGAGTTCCTAATATTGAATTCATGTCTTCCATACCAAATATTTTCATAAATATCTTCAGAAATCTACCCTGTTTTGTTATATTTCTGTTCTAGGCCCCCCGATACATCCTCATTGTTGCAAATCAACTTCTAGTCCCCCCCTACAAGTTATATTTCTTACAGAAAGCTGATTACTTCGCCCAAAGGTTTTTTAAGGTACATAACAGTTTTAGGTGGAATGAAAATACACACTTGTGTAATCCTCATCCCTTGCCAGTAGCCCCTTACTACCACAATTCTGCCATTATCTTTTTTTTCTTCTTTTCTATCATTAATGAAACTTTTCTAACTATTGATATAAGTACTCCTCTTTTCCTTTGTTCATGATATTCTGCTAAATATCCATCCTGCAGTCCTTTCTTTTTCAAATTCACATGCTCAGTTCTTTGCAAGTGTGTCTTCTATAGCATTGCTATTTGCAGTCTGCATTTCATAATATAATTAAATATTATTTCCTTTTTATCTGTACCTGTGAGGCCATTCACTTGCTAAGATAATATAGAAAGTGTCGCTATTATGATAAGTCTTTATTCTAAGCTATCCTATATGACAGCTTTTTAAAAATGTTTCCAGCTTTTGTAATACATGCACCCACTAATATTTGGCAGGTTGAGCCTGTTTAGTTTTTTCCTATCATCAACATTGGAACCTGTCACATTTTACAAGACCTTTTGCTTTCAGGAAAACCTTCAGTCAAAAAATCAAATACACCCCAGAACGTGTTAACTTAATACAAACACAAAAACTATTTATATCTTCAAATAATGAAGTTTAACCCTCCCAACAGGAACAAACATCACAAATAGACAGCTGCAAACAATGACCTTAACTAACCTAAAGCTGATTTTCTATGCCAAGACACATGTTGTTGCCTGCACTTCTACTTACACTAATTGTTTTTTTGTCTTTATTCCCCTCTCTGATGTGAAAAACAACATGCATGATTCCAGAAAACATTAACTTTTAGCCTGAAGAAACAACACGTTGGCTTTTTTTATTATATAGTCAGTTTATCTCCATGGAAATGTAAGAGAAAAAAATGTAGTCATCTGCAGGCTTCTGAAGACTAGCTGAAACATTTATTGCTAAAGGAAGACTTTTCATTATATTCGGTATTCTCTTATTTACTTGTTTCCACTTAAAACATATTATTTGATTAAGCCAAGGGTATTAATAAAGGTATTCTTCTATGCAAAGGCAAGAGAAAACATATCGGCGCTACATTTATTATGATCTGTGTACTTTTGCACCCCATTCCCACCTAAACAACCCAAAATTACAGCACATTAACTTAATTATGCTTTCCTCTAGCCTTTTTTTTCACTTTTTTCATTGTAATGCCTACATTTTCTTATTACTAAAAAAGAAAGAAGGAAAGAGAAAAAAGGCATCTGTTTAATTTAGTACCTTTTTCACATACAAGAACAACTAAAAATGCTTTACTGTAAAACATGCAATTTATATCATGGAAAGTTTCATCAAAATGCTGAGAAGAACATAAATTGTTTACTTATATTTACCTCTTTCTTTTCTCTTCCTTCCCTTCATTGTCCTTCCAGACATTATTGACATAACCTGGGGCAACCGCCTTTCAGTTCCCCACAACTTTAGTAATGTCAACAAAAGTCCATTCTGTCCACTTTTCCTTATATGCCCATATTTCACAAATGCAATTGATGTTTTGCAGTCCAACATTTATTAGCTAATTTCCGTGTTGCTACTCTTCTTCCTGTTCATGCAAGTCTCCCAAATCCAGACCCATTTCAATTCCAATGTAATTTCAATTCTTCTAGTTAACTCCTGTGCTTTTCTCTGTTTCTCAAGCATTTTCCTTTTGAACACTGGAAATGGTTTCACTGGCAAAGTCTCTCTTTGTGCTTTGTTATGAGAAGAAAGAGAAGCAGAGTCACCTTCTACTTGACTTATTTTTTTGTTGGGCAAATGTTTGTATTTCCTCATTAGCTTGTTCTGCATCAAAACTTGCTTTGATCCTCCTGGAAAAATATTTTGAAGACAGCTTATATCTCACACCTGCCTCTTGACATTCCCCAAGTTGCTGGAGTGAATTTGTTTCTCTTATTTTCCACAAACACTTTACTGCTTCCAACTTTTAATGCATTGACCTTTTGCCATAGTTTTGTTAGGATCAGCTCTTTCTGCTGGTAGGTTTGCATCTTTAGTAATGCAGGTCATGGAGCATACACATGGTCTGTCCTTTCATTTAGCAGTTCTGCTGTGGAATACCAGTCCAGTTGCTTATTTCTGCCTTCGTAAAGTGAATGCTGTTGCTTCTCGTTTCTCTGGTGCAGCAGAAAATCTCAGATTTTCCCCTACAAACTCTGCCCTCCAATTCTACCATTTTTTGAAATGGTTCCTCTTGAGCAGTCTCGTACTCAGCTGGCCCTTTTCTTTATTTTGACCTCTGATTTTTGCAGTTTGTATCAGCTCATCTGAATATCTTTTTAACGCGTCTTCCATTTTTTTCAGCCTTTTGTTGTTTGAGTTAATATACTCCTTTAGTGTTTTGTTTATTTTAATCAGCTCTGAACAAATTTAACTTATTTTTTTCTCTCTAGATTACTGAAAGTCATGTCTTGCACCAAGGCTGGAACTGCTTTTTGCTAAACAGCCGCAGGATTCTTCACAGTCAATGTTTTCTCTTCACCTTTTCTAGCTGATTTTCTTTCAAGCTCTCTGTTTCTTCTTTGCTGGGATCCAGGCAGTGTACTTACTAATAACTGAATTTACTTAAAGTTACAGAGTTCCTGGCCCTTATCTTTAAGTTTCTTTTTTCACACTGGGAGAACTGAAGTTAAGCTGTTGATCAATATGCAGCCTTCTTCGAAAGTCTAAATAAATGTTTTGTTCTCTATAAAGGAGTTAGTCCAATATTGACACTATAACTTCATTTTTAAAATTTTTTTTTTATTTTACATTTGTTGACCGGGATAGTCCGACTGGATGCATGTCCATTTTCAGCGGAGGCCCGGGGAGAAAAGCTCCAAAGGTAAGCAGATACAGCATTACATATTACAAACAGACTATTTACAGAGATTACATAAGTAAGCAAGTTAAACAAGTTCCACAGGTTACAGTTAATCCTGAGTACAAGTCAGGATTAAATTAAATTACACAGTAAACTGGTTAACAGATTTTTACACATTCTAGAGAGAGTTAGCCAGGCTTGATAAATTGACATAGCCAGTTAAGTGACAAATGTTGTTTGAGTCTAGTTTTAAATTGACCTAAGGTGGAAAGTAAGGTAATATCAGCTGGAAGAGAGTTCCAGGATCTAATTACAGAGTTTGCAAAGAGAGAATCACCGGCTGTGTTATTAATTTTGCTAGTCTGAATTAGTAGTTTGTTAGAGGATCGAAGCGGTCTAGGATTGTTATAGGGGGTGATAATATTTTTAAGTGCAGGAGTATTGTCCGGATTATAGAGGATTTTATAGGCCATAATCAGTTGGTTATACTGGATTAGGCTGGGTAGTTCAAGCCACCCAAGCTGATTTAGATTGATGCAATGGTATGTCCTAAAAGGCAACCCAGTGGCAAACCTGGCAATGTGGTTGTAGCAAATTGAGAGTTTAAGGACAGTCTTGTTTAAATTCGAGAGTAGAGGGGATGCATACAGAAGGGTTGAAAGAAGGTGAGAGCGAGCTATGGCAATTTTAGCTGGAGGGGTTAGGAAGGCTTTTATTCTGTAAAGTGACCCTAGTTTTTTATTGATGGTTTTGATAGTTTGGTTAACATGTAGGTAAAATTTTAGATTATTGTCTATGATGACACCTAATAGTTTTGTAGATGGGTCAGGGGAGATTATTGTGCCATCATTTGATTTTATGGTAAAGGTGAAAGCGGTAGACCTACGTGTTGGTGAAAATAACAGCATTTTAGTTTTTTGGGGATTTAGGATCAGACGATGTTCAGAAAGCCAGTTTTCTATTGTATTAAAGGTGGTCTGGGTAGCTGACCATAACTCTACTGGAGATGTGGCTGAGCAAATCAGAGTAGAGTCAGCAGCATATTGGATACAGCTGACTTTTGGGATGACAGTATAAAGGTCGTTAATGAAGATGGAGAACAGCAAGGGCCCTAGTATAGAGCCTTGTGGTACTCCAAGGGTGTTAGGTAGAAGGTTAGAGAGTGAGTTCTGCCAGGGGACAGCCTGCTGTTGACCATTCAGGTAGGATTGAAACCATTGGAGGGCTCCAGTATCTAGACAGAATGTTTGCAGGGTGTGGATTAAAAGTTGGTGATCAACCATATCAAATGCCTTGGAAAGATCCAAAAAGAGGGCTGAGGATATATAATTATTGTTGTGATTATGGTTTATGGTGTTGGTAAAGGCTAGGAGGGCTGAAGTAGTGCTGTGATGAGGACGGAAGCCATGCTGAGTGTCTGCCATAAGGCGATTCTGGATTAGGTGGTGCATGAGTTGCTATGAATACATTTTTCCATAATCTTTGCTAGTGGAGAGAGTATAGCTATTGGCCTATAATTGGAGAATTCAGTAGAGCTGCCTCCTTTGTGAAGTGGGATTACATAGGATATTTTCCAGATGGTGGGAATTTTAGCTTCTACTATGGTTCGATTGATTAGTATTGAGACGGGGTAAGCAATAGCATCAGCTGATTTTTGTAGGCACTCGGCAGGAAGTTGATCAGCAGAAACTGTAGTGGGTTTTAATTTTTTGATCAAGGTACGGATAAGTGAAGTGGCGACTGGTTGGAAAATGAACGCGAGTAGGTTTCTAGGGGTGCTACTTTCAGGACCAGGGGAGCTAGGAGGTAGTTGGCTAGCTAGGGCTTGAATTGTCTCAGTAAAGAATTGGTTAAAACTATCAGAAACATCTTCAGGGGTTTTATCATTAGTAGCAGCAGGGACTGGGGTTGAAGTATGTCCAGGATGTAGTAGATTATTTAAACCTGCCCAAAACTTCCGAGGGTTATTTTGATTTACTGTCTGTAAATTACAGTAGTATTGTTTTTTTTTGTCTTGTAAAATTGATTTTTTGGTTTCGTTCCTGGATTGCCTGTATTTAATGTGATCTTGAGGGTCTTTAGAACAACGCCATAAAGCCCATGCTTTGTTTCTAAGGGTAATTTTGAGTTTAGACTCTATAGAAAGCCATGACGCAGTTTTTGCCTTGGTTCTCTTTGAACGAACAGGTGCATGCAAATCAAGGATCTCAAGGAATTTGTTGTTAAAGTATGCTACTGCTTCCTCTAAGGGGAGGTGTTTTAGAATAAACCAATTACATGAGTTTAGTTCTTGTTGGAATTTGGCAGGGTCAAAGTTTTTTTTTTTTTCTAACCTTTCTGAGTAAGGGTTGTTGGGAATTAATGGTTTTGTGCTTAATTACATATGTGAGAAGGTGATCGCTTAGGCCATTAAGGAGGGTACCAGAGGTGTACAGTTGGGGGTGACTATGAGTACCCAGTCAAGTATACTTTCTTTTTGGTTGGGTTTACCTATCCTGGTAGGGGTGGATATAATTTGTGTAAATGCATGTAAGTTAATATGGGTGGTTGGGGATTCTGAGGAACAGGTGCCTCAGTCTATGTTAGTCTCCAAGCAGTAGGGTTTCTTGGGGGTAGTAACATGATAGCCAGTGCAGGATATCTTCAAATGTAGATATATTGTTACGTGGGGGAATGTACATACAGATGACATTAATGCATTTATTTTTATTAAATTGCAATTTGGCGGCAAGAATCTCTGAGTTATTAATCTGAGGTAGTTGTATTACATCTATGGTGACATTCAACTCAGATTTATACAGTACAGCTACCCCACCCCCCCTTCCTCAAAGCACAATCCAGCCTGTGTATGTTGTACCCAGGTGGTAACACTTCATTGTCTTTAGTGTTAGGTTTTAACCAGGTTTCAGATAAACAGAGAATCTCAGGGGAGTGGACATCCAGAAGTGCATGCAATTCATGTACCTTGTTATTAATGCTTCTAATATTGAGATGACAGACTAGGAGAGAGTTAGTTGGCCTATTAATTGTAGGGTTGTAGCTTAGATTGCAAGTAGAGTGGGTATGTGTATCTGAAGTGAGTGGGCCAGGGTTGGGGTGAATATCACCACCAAGTATTAGGTTGAGTCTATACTTGGCGATTAACTTCAGGAATTTGTTTATTAGTTTGTGGTAGTGTTTGGATCTAGAGCTAATGTGCCTGGGGTTGAGATGTTGATAGACTGAACAAGATGTTGGATAGGATCTGGTACTGTAAGTATGGTTGAAGGTGGAAGGATTTACAGCTGGGGTGATAGTATGGCCTTTTGGGACCTGAAATCCTGTGAGAAACTGGTTTTCATACAAGGTAAGGAGGTATGGTGTGAACAAGAGGGGTAGTAAAGAGGAGTATATCATTATCTGTGATTCAGCTAATGAATTAAGGAATTGTTTTACCTGGTGATGCAACACCAGAAGATAGAGTGGTGAGGTAAAGGTACTGGAAGGGGGATGGGAGAATGCCAGATGAAAGCTAATAGGTGCTATTAAAATGTAGGTAGTAGAATTGGGGGTGGGTGGAATTATCCCAGATGAAAGCAGATAGGATCTAAAAAGTGGGGGAGTGGCTATAGTACTATAAATTTAGAGGTACTGGGGGCGGGGAGGGGAGCGAAGAGAGCCCGAGCATAGCGAGGGCAAACGTAGCGGGGCTATTGCAGTTTACAAGGTTTCCTAAGGTGTCCTAAAGCTATAAGGTAAGTATTACAGCTTTTAATGTAAGAGTTAATTTACTTAAGTTACAGGGAAGGAGGCAACCACTCAAGTAGAAACAGACCCCTGTGGCTGACCAATATGGTGACCTGCTTAATTACACAGCACTGTAAGTGAAAGCTTAACAAATGCTTTTTGTGTGTGCAGCCTACTCTGTTTAAATGTTGAGAGAAACTGATTGATTCATTAAGCTATTTGTTAGTCTTGTGTCATTGTAAATGTTTAGTTGCATGGTTTGATCTAATGATGTCTCCTTCCAGCCACCCTGGCTGAATAATTCTACTCAAATGTACACACAGTTGAAGCTAAACTGGCAATTACTTCCCCAAATCAAATCTGCTTTAGCATTCCTCGCCCTATATCAGGCTGTCAGTTTTAAAAAACTACAGTTATGTGTATTTGTTACATAACCTGCTCAGCTGAGTACCACTGTAATCTTCTCATATCGTTCATTTGCCTTTCCATACTTGAGCATGCTTGCTTCATTCTTTAGTGAACTACTTCACTGAACATTGTGCAACACCTTTTAGACTTCATTCTGCAGTTGTTAAGGTTCCGATTTTCTTTTCTTACAGTAGAAACCACAAGAAAAACTCAACCTCATCAATACAACATAAATGGATTGTTTGGCTACACTTAAAAAAAAAAAAAAAAAAAAAAAAAAAAGACTTAAAAAACAGCTGATACCCATAAACTTTAAGGTCCTTGCAAATTATCCTAAACAACATCAAAGCAAAGGGTAAAATGCTTACACAGACAAACCATTTAGTAAAAACTGCAATAAAGACTCATCTAAGCTAGTCTTCTCATCACTGTATAAAACCTTAAACCATATGCAGTGGAGGCCCGTGGTTCATATGCAAATTACCCCTTAAGGACATACCAGTGTTTCAGCTACATTGCTTCTGAATGCCCATGACTTTTTACTTCTTAAATCTTTATGGATACATTCAGGCCACTAAAGCCAGACCCCACTAGCTGTAGATATGCCATGTTTTGGGCTTTGTGACCTCATCAGTATAACATAAGTGAATTGTTTGGTTATACCTTAGAAACACAGGACTTGAAATCCAGCTGATGCCCATAAACATTAAGGTGCCTGCAAAATATCCCAAACAATACCCAAGTAAAGGGTAACCAGGTTACACAAAGACAAATCATTCAGTAAAAACTGCAAGAAAGACTCAAAAAGATATCTCTCTGAAATATGTATCTGATGATGTTAATCCTCATTCAGCCATTACGTGTGGGTAGTCTGTTCCGACCTCGGAACCGAGCTGGCCATCTTCCAAGCTCGTGCCAGCTACAAACTCTCACCTAGAATTCCCCTCTCCCTGTTACCTCAGATTTTGTTTGCAGCGTCGCCATTCGGTTGTGTCAAGCTACTTCTGTTGAACTAAGTACAATATTTTTCTTCATATCTAAATTCTAAGACAGCTTTTTTCACAAAAAAGTTATTAGATAGTTATCTCTTACCTTATTGCATTTAGCGACAACCTTTTTTGAATCCTTTTCTACTCTTCTTCTCTTCTTACCACAAGGTAATTCCTTTTTTTTACCATCGTTGGTAAACCCTTTCCTTCTTACCTTCGGGTATTTCGTGTACCATTGCTGGTATTTTTCTGGTTTCTCCTTCTTTCCTTCTAACCATGGCAGATAAAAAAGGTAGTCCAGGGTTTAAAAGATGTTTGGATTGTGGCCAAAAATTACCTACTTCAGATGCACATTCCCTATGTATCTACTGCTTGGGTGTGCCTCACTTAACAGTTGACCTGCTTTGCGGGATTTGTAAGAACTTCTCTAACGGGGCGTTAATTGAAAGAAAAAATAAATTAATTTGAAGGGGCTACTTATATCTCCTTTTTCAGAGGCTATTTCTGGGTTGGAGGCTTTAACCCCTCCAAGGTCCCATAAGAAAATGAGTGATGAACAAAAAAAGGCCAAGTCTCTTCCTTCGTCCCCAGCTAGGGACTCAGGAACTGAGACCTAAAAAGCTAAGCTTTCCAGTTTGGATTTGACGACTTCGGCTCCAGCGCTTTCGGTGCCTAGACCTTCAGCACTGAGGCTCTCGGCTCCATCTGCGGCTTCAGCACCGACTAGTGTGCCCCATACTGCATTGGTACCGAGGAGCTCCTCTGTTCAGACTCCCATTCTGGCACTGACTGTTCAATCGGTGCAGACTGTTACGACGTCGATGGATGTTTCAATGCCCATTCCTTTTTTGGTTCCGACAACTTACCTGGTACTGACTACTCTCTCGGTACCAACCATTCAGTTTTCATCACCGTTGTTTTAGGCTCAGGCCTTAGCACCGACAGCCACTTCGGTACCGACCTCATCGTCGGTGCAGACCATGACTTCGGTACCAATGATTTCCGCGGTGCAGACACCAGTAGTTCAGACCATTACAGCTTTGTTGTTTTCAGTGCAGACTTCCCCCATGCTGGGCACTGAGCTTGCTCTGTCCTTGGATAAACCTGACTCTCCCTCAGCCATGTCCAGGAAATCCACAACAAGCCTCTCTGAACACTGTGTTGCGTCTTGTGGATCAGTTGCTTTTGGCAAGAGGTATCCTGCCCCCAGGACCTATCCTTCCTCGGGAGGTGATCACCCTTTACCAAAGTCACCTACTTATTCTCCTCCTTCACTGCCTTTGAAGTCCCTTGATATAGCACAGTCTTTCCCCACTATGGTTCCCTTTATGGACCTCACTAAGGAACCGCAGTTGCCTTTGTGGCAGGATAGTCTTGCCACGACCCAGGATGTCAGCTGTGGCGTACGTACTTTGGTGTTTCACAGCCATTCAGGGACTCCGGGTCAGCAGGCTGAGCCACTTGGGTGAGGGGTGACCCCTACCATGGGTCCCCACCCCTCTTCAGGTGGACCGGCCTTCCAGCTAATGGAGAAGGCTCTTGCGTCGGTTGGTGATCCTGTGCTATCACTCTCCCAGCCCTTCTCTGGACCGCAATGTACACAAGCCGCTCATGCAGACACCGAGCACAAGGGCCTCAGGACATACTCTCACAGGAGACCCCTTTTGAGCAGTCTTCCCAAGCTTCTCCCTGTGAGGAAGATCGTCAAAAGAGCTCGTGCAAGAGGAAGCACATGGACTCCACAGAGGAGTTCCTTACTGAAGACAGACTTTGATGATGGGGAAGGGTCCCCTCGATCACCCTCTGAGGTATCCTTTGTTGATATCCTTGAAATTCTTAGAGAGGTGATGGCAGCCCTCTAACCCGACCTCTGAAGAGTCTGTGTTCCTGCAGGCCTTTTGTGCCTGGCCCCCTACCTGCTGGCTTACTCCACCTGCTGACGAACTTGTCCGGCTCGTCGTGCAGCATGCGTGGAAGGCTCCTGACACCATTGGAGGCCATTTCCCAGAGGCCAGATAAAATTTTGTCCCCTCCTGCTAGTGATCCCCATTGGTCCAAAGGTCTTCCTGTAGATACCTTGGTGGTGGCGGCCGCAACTAAAAAGGACCTGGTGGAAGAAGAAAGCCTGACTGTCCATCCACCCAACAGAGTCCCAGGCTCTGGACAGAATAGAGAAGCGTACCTTTGCATCAGCGACCTTTGCAGTCATGTCCCTGAACTATATGGCACATTTACCAGGCTTCAAAGAGACTTAATTTCTGAGTTCTCTGAAACTTTGGCTGGAGCTGTGTCTGGTGAGGTCCGTGACAAAGTGGCCTCTCAGCTAGCCACCATCGAATCGATATCTAACTCTTCCATGCACCTGATATCTCATGCATCAGAAGGAGCAGCGGGTTTAGGCATTGTTCTGAGACGCCATGCCTGGATGCGCTTGTGAAATTTCATGGAACTCTTCAAGGCTTCCTTTCTCAGTGCTCCCATTGAAGCCTCTTCATTTTTCAGACTCAAGGTTAAAAGCACACTGGCCAGATGTGAACAGGATGGTAAGACCCTTTCTGCTGTGGGTGTTCGTTATTCTTCCCCTCAACGGGCTTTCTCCAGAAACCAGAAGAGTGGGAAGATATAGCACAAAAAGTCTCAACGTTCTTTCCGTGACACACAGGCCGAGTTCTCCCCTAGAGGCAGAGGGGGGAAACTCACAGGGGAAGACTCCCCTTTTGGGGCAGAGGGGGTCTGCGTAACCAGGGTTCCAGGGATTCTTTCTCTGGCCAATCCTACCAGCGCTCCTGAGGAGTGGCTCAACTGCTTTCCTCTGCAAGTGGTTGGGCGTCGTTTCTCTTTGTACCCTTCTGCCTGGCTAACCATTACCACCGATTCATGGGTACAAAGGATAATAACCAGAGGTTATCATATCCCCTTCAACCTTGTTCCCTCTCCCCTAACAAGCTTACCCGATGTTCCATCCAGTCAAAGGGAAGAAGCAACATTAGAGATTTCAAAGCTGCTAAGAAAGAGTCATCCAAATAGTCCCTCCAGACCAGATAGGATCTGGATTCTACTCAAGACTATTTTTGGTGCCAAAAAAGACCAGGGACTGGAGACCAATTTTGGATCTCAGTGTATTGAACAAGTTTGTAAAGGTACAGAAATTCCAGATGGTCACAATACAGTCCATCCTTCCGCTTTTGGAAAAAGATGATTGGATGTGCCCAATAGATCTTCAAGATGCGTACTACCACATAAAAGTGGACAGACCATCAAGAAGATTCCTTCGCTTCCATGCAGGAGTCAGTCATTACCAGTTCAGAGTACTGCCCTTCGGACTCTCTACAGCCCCCAGAGTGTTCACAAAATGCATGGCAGTTGTCACAGCTCACTTGTGACTACAAGGATTCCAGGTGTTTCCATACCTAGACGACTGGCTCATCTCTGCCCCACCAGACTTCTATTTGAAGAAGCCCTGGCATACTCTCTTCTCACTGCAGAAAGGCTAGGCATAACCATAAACTGGCTAAAATCCAGTCTCACCCCATCTCAGTCCACAGAATTCATAGGGGTCATCTTGAACACAAAGAATTGCAGAGCATTCATTTTGGAGAACAGAATTATAAGGATAAAGCAGCAACTGATTCCAATCCTTTCAAGGGAGAAATCCACAGCTCATTCTGTTCTCCAGTTGTTTGGTTCCATGGCAGCCTTCATTACTATTGTCCCCCTGGCCATGTTTCACATGAGGCTTCTACAATGGCTACTGCTCACCCAATGGTATCCTTTTCATTACCCTCTTTCAACCATGATTCGGGTAACTCACAGGTGCAAGCAAGATTTAAATTGGTGGATGGTGCACAATCTGTCACAATGGTCTTGCCCCTTCTCTCCCCAATGCCCAAGGCTACAGTGCCCACGGATGCCTCCCTGATGGGGCGGGGGGGTCTATTTCAGGGACAGACAGTCCAAGGTACTTGGTCTGAAATGGAGGCCCATCTGCATATAAATGTTCTAGAGCTGAGGGCGGTGCTTCTGGTGTTGCAAGCATTCCATCCCCTGCTGCCGTTTGGGATTATTGCAATACAATCAGACAATATGGCGGTGGTCTGGTACATCAACAAACAAAGTGGAATCAAATCGTACCCACTCTGGCGAGAGGCCATGAGGATATTGCAATGGGAGATTGGCTACCAACCGCTTTCTTCTAGCAACGCACATTCCCAGGAGTTCCAACATGATAGCAGACAGACTCAGCAGGTGTTCTACAACCTCACAAGTGGCCCCCGAATCCTTTGATAGCGGCAGAGATTTTCAACTGCTGGGGTCTTCCTTGCTGCAGCCTGTTTGCGTCCCTGACCAACTACAAATGCAGCAACTATTTTGCCCTGATTCCCCCCCCGGGACAGTCACCCAGGGACGCTCTAGTCCACGATTGGCCCTCTGGTCTACTTTATGCATTTCCACCTCTCCCCCTCATTCCCCAGTTTCTGAAGAAAGCCCGCCGGTTGAAGAGCAAAGTAATCCTCATAGCAGCATATTGGCCTCATCAGATTTGGTTCCCCTTCCTTTGGCCTCACCTGCTAGATCAACCGTGGATTCTCCATCCAACCCTGGGGTTGATCTCCCATCCGCAGAATCTGATTCATCCCAATTTGAACAGCCTGAAGCTCGCAGCTTGGCTTCTGCAATTTCTTTGATTGCCAAGCAGAATGATCTTTCTTTGCTAGTACGTGACATTCTTATTGCATCTCATAAGTCTTCCACCAGAATTACATACGTCAGCCAGTGGAAAAGATTTACTATTTGGCTGAAAGAAAAACAGGTAGATCCTTTTTCAGCACTAGTGTCGATAGTACTGGAATATCTGTCTACCTCATTTCAATCCGGTCTATCTGCCTCTACCATTAGAGTTCATTTGGCCGCAATATCTAATTTTCATGATCGTGTCCAAGACTCTTCTCTTGTGT
The DNA here is from genome assembly GCF_019279795.1 of Protopterus annectens. Taxonomy (NCBI): domain Eukaryota; kingdom Metazoa; phylum Chordata; order Ceratodontiformes; family Protopteridae; genus Protopterus; species Protopterus annectens. Next base: position 513,696,557 of record NC_056745.1, read on the forward strand.
CACACAAATTATGCAAGACTTTCATAAAAGGTGTGAATCATCTAAAACACCCTCTTAGAGAACCTAAGCCGCGGTGGTGCAGTGGTAGCATTGTCGCCTCACAGCAAGAGGTTCTCCCATTCGATTCTCGGTTGGAGCGCCTTCTGTGTGGAGTCTGCATGTCCTCCCTGCGGTCGAGTGGCATTCGAAAGACATGCGTGAATGGGCATGCCTTCGTTGAAGGTTGGGCATTGGGCTGGCACCTCGGCACCGTAAAAATCGACTGCCAATCATTAGTGAACCGGAGTTCCGCTGTGGTGACCCCTAACCAGAAAAAGCCGAAAGAAAAACAACAGAGAACCTACTCAACCATGGGACCTGTCATTAGTCCTACAAGCTTTGACAATGCCACCTTTCAAACCAGCTTCTTCTTGCGACCTCAAATATTTGTCATGAGAAACCTTGTTTTTGGTCGTCTTTACTTCTGCCAGACGTATCTCTGAACTTCAAGCCTTATGCATCAAGAGACCATATTTGATTTTTCATAGCGATAGTGTCATTAAGAACTAATCCTTCCTTTCTGCCAAAAGTGATCTCTGAAATGTCCATTAATCAAACCATTGAATTGCCAGTTTTCTTCCCCAATCATTCAAACACAGAAGAGTATTGCCTGCATACCCTAGATATTCACAGGTAAATTCGCTTCTACTTGAACAGGGCTAAGGCTTCTCGTAAATGAGACCAGTTATTTTTGGCCTGTTGTGGACCTAAATTAGGATGTGCTGTTGCTAAGGTCACATTGGCTAAATGGTTAAAAGACTGCATAACCTTCATTTATAAAAACGTAATATTCCATTAACTACTACCATAAAGGCTCATTCTACAAGGTCGGTGGAAACTTCTGCTGTCTTCCATGCCAGAGCCTCTTTACATGACATTTGTGCAGCTGCAACTTGGACTAGTCCTCATACCTTCATCAATCATTACAAGTTGGATTTGGCCTCCAGAAGAAGAGCATCTTTTGGTTCTATGGTGCTCAGGAATGTCCTTCCATGAGAGCCTCCCAGGAATAAAGGTAGCTGGGGACTCTGTCCCACATGTAAGGAATGAACGATTATTAACAATATCAGATAAAGAAGTTATGTCTTACCATAACGTTCCATCTGTATTGTTGATCCTCGTTCAGTCATTACGACTCTCCTTCCTTCCCCCTCCTGTGGCTTTTAGGAGGATCTCACACTGAGGAAGGCTGTGACATTGTCCAGCCAAAACCGGTCTGTTTTTTGTTGTTTATTTAATAATAAAGTTTTTCAGGTCACAGTATGCTGGTTCCATCGTCTTGCTTTGTTTGACTCATTGGTTTGAGCCGTGCATTTGCCTCCGTGCAGGAGGTTCTTTTTGGATGTTTTAGTGGATCTCACCATCCGGTTCTGTTAGGTCATTTGACCAGTTTTGACTTCCCACTCAATCTGAGGTAACAGGGAGAGGGGAATTTTGGGTAAGACTTTAGCTCGAGAGTTTGTAGTTGGCGCGAGCTTGGAAGATGGCCACCTCGGTTCTGAGATCGGAACTGACTACCCACACGTAAGGACTGAACGAGGATCAACAGTACAGATGGAACGTTATATTAAGACATAACTTTTTTTTTTCCTTCAAACAGTACTGAATAAAACACAAACTATATTAAGCATTGTACAAGAGACAAGAATACTCCGACCTCACAATGGTTCCTAGAAATAAATATTTTTTTCAGATTTGTGTCATCCTGGACTTCCTGTCTGAGTTGAAAAACTGCTGATTTCTGGAGTATTTGATCAGTTATATTCATTCAGTTCTGCTTCAACATACATGATTCCAAACTACAGCCCTATAATCTTGTAAGGTTAATTGGTTATTTCATGCTTTAACTTGATCTATAGGTTTCTCTTTTGCAAAAAAATATGCTGCCATCCGTTTACTACAAAGTGGAAGTCCAGCTGGAATTTGTATTCGCACTTGTTTATTTGTATATTATTGGATGAGTAGAAAAAAAGGTTGTAGCACTTTTGCGCTTGTAATTGACTCAGCACAGCTCCTCGTGGTGTCCTCCAGAGTTCTACAAGCAACAGCAAGTGGAAGAGTGACTTTCTATTAATTATAAGTATTATTTTTGCCTACTTATTTCCAACTGCTTTTTCTCACCGAAAAGCGAGTTTCTTTAACTAAATAAGCTCTGCAAAGTTGTTTTTCTGCATTCCTGACCATATTGCTGAGTTTTTGCACTTTTAAAGTTTGTTTTTGCTTAGTTTAATTGGTAGGCTACACACTCAAGTGCGCTAGCCGAATTAAAGCATTTACTGTGTTTCTGTACCTAATTTCTGCTACTTTGTAAAAAAAAAAAAAAAGAAAAAGAAAAAAAAAAAATCCTTGTTTCCCACCTTTACTGAACTAGAGTAGTCCAGTCTTCAGGTATTGCTGATCTCTGGGCTGTGTCATAGTTCCTGTGTTGCCCATATCCTTATTTGGATAGGAGGAAGCTTCTTTGTTCACCAGTGGGAGTGGGGAGCTCTGAGCAGCCTATCTGTCCCTTGAGGAGTGGTTCCAGCCCAGAAACCTGTAGCTTATTGGCCGTTTTGGGCCATTTCCTATCTCTTTCTAGCCCCCTGCTTTAAAGCCCGCTTTAGTACGCTTTTGCTCTTGTAATTGACTCAGCACAGCTCCTCGTGGTGTCCTGCAGAGTTCTACAAGCAGCAGTGAGTGGAAGAGTGACTTTCTATTGATTATAAGTATTATTTTTGCCTACTTATTTCCGACTGCTTTTTCTCACCGAAAAGTGAGTTTCTTTAACTAAATAAGCTCTGCAAAGTTGTTTTCCTGCATTCCTGACTGTATTGCTGAGTTTTTGCACTTTTAAAGTTTGTTTTTGCTTAGTTTAACTGGTAGGCTACACACTCAAGTGCACTAGCCGAATTAAAGCATTTACTGTGTTTCTGTACCTAATTTCTGCTACTTTGTAAAAAAAAAAAAAAAAAAACCCTTGTTTCCCACCTTTACTGAACTAGAATAGTCAAGTCTTCAGGTATTGCTGATCTCTGGGCTGTGTCATAGTTCCTGTGTTGCCCCTATCCTTATTTGGATAGGAGGAAGCTTCTTTGTTCACCAGTGGGAGTGGGGAGCTCTGAGCAGCCTGTCTGTCCCTTGAGGAGTGGTTCCAGCCCAGAAACTTGTAGCTTATTGGCTGTTTTGGGCCAGTTCCTATCTCTTTCTAACCCCCTGCTTTAAAGCCCGCTTTAGCGCGAATTTGCGCATAGTGCAGCATCGGGCAGCGCCGCTTAATCGGGTTTAAAGTATTCCCGGCTCCACAAAGTCTACTCTTCACTTTTTCCCTTGGAACTGCTCTAACTCTCAAACTAAACACTCTATTCTCAATCTAAAACCCTGCACTTGCTCATATAAGCATTTTTTTATAAGTTAGGCACTAATAAACTAAAAAAGCACTACATCCTCATATAATCCTCTTGAGTTCCTCATCCCCTATTGGTCCTTCTGATTCAGTTACAAAGGAGTTCCTTATACTATTCTAGCATGTCGAAAGGTCAGTTGCTGGCTTCCTCTCCAGTCCAGCTGGTGAATCTGGGAATCTTGAGGCAATGTTAGAACTGCCTCATGTACACAAACAACCCTCTCCTCCTCCCAACAAGTACAAATATATGTGAGAGATGCAACCACATAGCCAAACTGAAGGCTGAGCTCTCTCGACCCAGTACTGGCGTAACCAGTCAGGAGGAGAAGGTAACTACACACACCATAAATCCAGTCTCACATAGACCTACCACAACTGCAAACCAAACACACAAAAACATACTCGGAGGCTCTAAATAAAAATCTGCCAAAGCAGCAGAGACCTCCAAAGCAGACATCCAAGCAACCACTACCCCAAAACAAATCACATGCAACACATAGTTCACAAAGTTAGTGTGCCAAACAGTCACAGCCCTTAAGGCCTAACAACATACCTGATACACTTGTAATAGGTGACTCTATAGTCAGACACACTGATGTCCCGCTCACCAGGCTGAACAAGGAAAAGGTCACAGTGAGCTGCCTGTCGGGCACTAGAATCCGCCACATAACACAAGCACTCAGGTCACTCCAAAGCAGGTACAAATATGACTCAGTCATTGTCCATGCTGGTGTGAATGACCTGAGATGTACCTCCCTGGACTACATGAAAAGAGACATAGAGGAGCTCTCTGATTATGTAGCCCAGGCCGGTATGACCCTGACCTTGAGCAGCATCTTACCCTCACCAAGAATGATGCCACAATATAAAGACAAAATGATCAATTTCAACAATTGGCTTCCGTATTGGTGTCATTCAAAGGGGATCCAGTGTCTGTCTGCTTGGGATGACATACTCGACAAGCCACGCTGCTTCGCAAGGGACGGCTTGCACCTGTCACCCCTGGGCTTTCGGATATTGGCAAAGGCTCTTGCCACCCCCATAGTGCCTTTTTTAGGCAAGGCTCAAAAGACAAACCCACCTCCTTAGACAACACAAGTAGAAAGAAACTAAGGGTAATGCTGCTCAACACCAGAAGTCTAAACCCCAAGATGCATCCTCCTCAGTATGGAGAACATCGATGTCTGTGCAGTGACAGAAACTTGGTTTAAGGCTCCCGAGAGCACCCCAGCACTACCAGGTTATACCTCATATCATGCTTTTCGGCCCCAAAACTTGGACCGAACCACAAAAGGAGGGGGAGTATACATATTCATCAAGGATACCCACACCTCCAGGTTAGTGGCATTGCACGAAGCATCAGAGACCATCCGTGTGCAACTAACAGTGGGCAAAACTGCCTTCCAGTTTGTAGCATGCTACAGACCACCCTCTCAAACTCAGGAACCCCACTCGGCCTTCCTGAAGACACTGGAGAATATGAAGGTCTCTCCAAACACCATCATATTGGGGGACTTCAACTATCCAAACATAGACTGGGAGCATTACTCAAGCCCCAACACCCTAGCCCAAAGGTTCCTAGAATTCATAAACTCAAATGCTATGGAACAACTAGTCACCACTCCCACAAGAGGGGAAAACATACTAGACCTGATCATCACAAACATGGGGACACAATGTTCCATACCAGAAGTATACCCCTCTTTGGTAAGATCAGACCATAAATTAATCTCACTGGAAATTCACATCCCGCCCCCACCCCCAGCACAGAAGACCACTGTGAAGAACTTCTCAAAAGCTGACTTCACACTTCTTAAATCCGAAGTGGAATCCTTCAAGGCCCCCGGGCCAGTGGAAACTACAGCCCAATCTGCTGAATCCTTTAATAAATGCATTCTATGGACACCTTCAGGAATGCATGGATCATGCAATCCCAAATAAAACCAAGAGCCATAAATAAGCTATACAACAGAAGGAGGAAGCTACTACATGATAGAGCAAAATCCCTAAAAGGGAAGGCATCTCTGATCAGTACTAGCAAAAAACTACATTCCCTCATAAAATCATCCAAGGCCAGCTTTGAGAGAAAAACTGCACAAGACACTAAAGATAATCATAAGGCCTTCTTTAGTTATGTTAGAAACCTGGGTGGCAACTCCCAGATATGCTCAGAGTTAGTCCATAATGACAAAAAATACACTGAACCCACAGACATTGCCAACATCCTGGCAGACAGGTTCATTGCAAACTTCTCCCCCCCCCTCCCTCCAAAAGGACAAATATCTATCCCAGCAGAGTGTTGCCTCCCTGACATCTCAGATGCCCAGGTGAGAGCCGCCCTCGCTAAAGCAAAAAACACAGCATCAATGGGACCAGACGGTGTTCCTGGCTGCGTGCTACATGAACTCCAAGAAGAACTGAACCCACACATAAGGCTGCTGTTCAATCTCAGCCTTACTACAGGATATGTACCCAAGGAATGGCGTACAGCAACAGTGGTCCCACTCCACAAAGGAGGTGCTTCTACGGACCCTGGAAACTACCATCCCATAAGCCTGACTAGCCTGGTCTGCAAAGCTATGGAAAGGATCATTATGGAACTCATAAACAAAGACATTGGGGACCTACAGACACTGGATCCTACCCAATTCGACTTTAAGGGCAGATCCTGCCTCTTGAACCTGGTTGACTTCTTTGAAACAGTCACCAAGGCCATTGATGAGGTAAGGTAGTTCACACAGTCTACCTGGACCTCGCAAACGCCTACAACACAATACCCCACTCGGGCATCATAGACAAGCTCTCCAGCTTAAATATAAACCCCTATGTCATAAGATGGGTTGCAAACTGGCTCAAGGACAGAACCCACATGGTCAGAATTGCTGGAGCCATGTCAGACTCTAAACCAGTCACAAGTGGCGTCCCACAGGGCTCAATCCTGGGACCTTTCTTATTCGGTGTATATTTTTCTGAGGTACAGGCTAATACGGGAGGACTGTGGCTGACCAACTTCGCAGATGACTGCAAACTGGGCACCATAATTGACTCTCCAGCTAACACAAGCATCCTCCAAAAGGGACTCATAGAAACGGATAACTGGTGCCAGAGCCATGGCCTTAAACTAAACGCCAAAAAGTGTATAGTCATACCCTTTGAGAAAAACAAAGTGCCCACAAATTACCACATAGGTGGTAATCCTTTAAGTATGGAAGAAGTAATTAGGGACCTAGGGACCCAAGTTGATAGTAATCTCTCCTTTGACAATCACATTGCCAAAGTGGTTAGAAAGACCTTCTATATAGCCCATCTTATCATGAAAGGATTCACATCTAGATCAAAGGAGGTCATTGTGCCCCTGTACTCATCCCTCATCAGGCCCATAATTGAGTACAATGCCCCATTTGGGATGTACCTTACCCGACACCTGCAGCAACTAGAAAGACCCCAAAAGTACCTCACCAAGAGAATCAAGGGACTCAAACAGATGCCGTATGCTGCTCGGCTAAAGAAACTCCAGCTCTACTCAGTGGCATACCGCCTACTCAGATGCGTTCTATGCCTGATGTACAAAGCCATGTCCAACCCGGAATTAATGGACATGCTCCATCTCAGAAAATCCAAATCTCTTAGAGCTACGCGATCGAGAGAATTGAACCTCAGCACAGAAATAAATAGGACATGCTGGAGGGACAGATTCATAACCCAGAGGCTCCCTTCACTCTGGAATAAAATCCCAGTCCATGTTAGGCAGAGCCCCTCACTGACTCTCTTCAAGAGGAATCTTGAGTGAATGGAAAGATCGTAGGTTCACCCCGGGGGTCACTTCTGTGTCACTGCTAGACAGAGGCACAGTAAACTAACCTTAAAAAGGGTACAGTAAACTCATTCCAAAGGGTGGCGAAAGCCAAACACACTTTGGCTAGGCTTGTAAATGCCCTAGGGCAGATAGCCTAGTATGAACCTATGAACATAACTGATGTGCAAACACTTTGCTCCCTGAAGAAAAATCATAGTCTGAAACTAAATGTATGGTGATCCTTATGAACACAGTTTTACTAACAGGATTGGAGCAGTGAGATATAATGACTGCATCCCAGCCTAATGGTGACACATTGAATGAAGGGTTAGAATGTTGTCTATGTAGAAACAAATTACAGAAGTGAAGATGAAATGACATGAGTAGCAGAGGAACACCTTCCAGAAGAAAATTTGGTGAAGTTACCCTTCTTTCAAGCGATGAACTGGATGGGAGTAGTCCACCTAACATATATAGCCTAAAGGTACAAACAGGGTTGGCAGAAAGAAATTCTTTAACTGTAGTGCAAATACATTTGTTAGATGACATAAACTGATGCTCATTGGGGTAGGATTCATGAGGAAAATGGGTCAATTTTCCATGATAATGTCTTTTTCAAGTATGTGGAGTAAGTGGAAGACAATTAGTAGTTAGTTTGAATGGTGGTGATGAGACAGAGTAAATGAAGAGCTAGGACTGATACACATGGACCATATTGAAGGAGAAATGAGGAACTTACATATTCAGGCAACCCAAATAAAGCAGAATGCATTTATTTGCTTCCTTTTGTGTAGCTTTGTTTTTCATTCACAATCTTTCACAGCCTTGCCTTATGATTAAATGAGAGAAGTTTGATGGAGAAGCAAGTCTTTACACAACTAATCTAAAGTGCTGCTGCACATAAAAAAGTCACACTTTTGCAGGGAGCAAGCTGCATCCCTACACTCCCCTTAATTATATATACTAACTCTAGGATTGCAGAAGTGTGGGAAAAGGAACATTCCCAATGTAGTAGACAGCAGTCTGACACAAATAATGCCACACTACCTATGTTGCACCAAGACAAGCATCAAGGAAAAGAAACTTTGAGGAAATGAGATCATAAAGCTGGAACCTGACCAAATTACGCTTGATGAATGGTAGAGAAAGTCTTTCAGAGATTATTCATGAGTAACAATTGGGAACAATAGATTTTTAATACATACTCTTAACAGTATTTTTTTTTTTACTGATCAGAAATGTTTCTGTGTGATGGTGTTTTACTGAAGACTTGGAACTACTTTTAGCAGTTGAGTTAGTGTTCAGAGTTGGCTGCAATCACTTTCAAACCAGTCCACTCACCAAGTTGCTAGGACACACAGCCTCTGCAACTTTGTTTGGATGGGCAGGAACCTACCAAATGGGGGATTGATCCAGGACTTGCCCCATGATGGCAGTGTGCCGTGCAGTTAGACTGGAACTGTAGGCTTGGGAGGGACTGTAGTCCGTGATGGGTCTGTTTGTAAACAACCCAGTATTACTCACTAGAAATACATCAGGGCTGGTCATTGTCCATTTAAGGGCAAATAAATGTGGGCTTGGGATGCAATGGTGCTGCCCAGAGAGGAGTGTTGGAATATTTATAGAATTGCTTTTGTTCCTAAAGGAACTGGGGGATTAGTTATCACACAGGAACAGAAGAAGCAAGTATGTGGAGCAAGATAGACTCCTAAAAAGGGGTGATTTCAGCCAAGAGTATTCTGATATTCTAATCATTATGAAAAAGGTGTAGGTGGACTGAGTACTAGAACTGTAACCAAAGACCTGTCTGTTTACATTCACCACTCACAGTTTTGATTTGAACTAATGTAGTTTCTGCACTTAGTCATTTTGCTGTTGGTTATAAGCTAATGTCATGGGTAATGTGTCAGGGCAGAAAATGTGTACCTGAGAAATGGGTCAAGTCAGGGCACCCAAAAAAGGAAAAGTATGTTCTGTAAGAGTCGGAAAAAAATGCTAAGATATAAAATGGGTCGAATGGCTTTTTTGTAAATATAAAATAAGTTTTAGACAGTGCACCACCTGCTTAACTTAATTCATTAATTGCTAATGTTCTGGTGTAGTCATAATCTACTACTAGAACAGAAGGTGTTTTCCATCACACCTGTACATTTTTTGTGCATTCACCAGCAAATGGCATGAACTTGCTTTCTAAGATAACTGCAGTGAATGCTCACATGGAGTGTTAATTATTTTAATACCAGTTCTTTTCTGGAAATACTTAACACTTGTGAATAACTAATGGAATTTGCTGTATTTGAGAAGGGGTATTTCATGAAAAAACATTTTTTATTCATTGTTAACCATGTAAACATACTAGGCACAAGTTTCTTTACGAGAGTGATCAAGAAGCACTGTCTGGGTAAATGACTTACTCGGGGTCAGAAACAGGCAAATGGGGGCCCAAAAAGTAGCACTTAGATGAATGTGATGAGTGGTTTTACCAAATAAAGTAGTGTACAAACCATCCCACTCAACTAGCTAGAGTTCAGAGAATTCTCATCTAGCTAAATGGTTAGCTATTTTCAGGTTTTCTGCTACCTTGTCTAATTTGTGACAGACAAATGTTGACAAATGGATCAGTCCAAGGGATAGACATGTGTAAGTATTAGCAAGAGGAAATAGTATGCACATAGCATGAAAAATATTCACTTATTTTTTTAATCAACAGATGGCAAACTTATGCGATACAGCATGTCTCCTGATGATGATGTGTTCAAATACCTTGCAAAAATATACTCTTATAATCATGCCACCATGTCTAAAGGTAATGTTTGTAGCAATTCTCTACCTTTCAAGGATGGAATTATAAACGGATACAGCTGGTACCCAGTGGAAGGTAAACATTAATGTATGAATATCATAGTTTATATTTTTTTTACTGTTAATGTTGGCCTCATTCTAAAAACAACTTTTGAACTGTACTGAATGCTATATCATATCACTTAATTTGTAAAGACAAAAACTAGAGTGAGTTCAGATTTCTGCCAGGGGCAAACTGTATAAAACACAGAACACACAATAAGGATAACAGACCTGTTGTATGCGTACTGCTGAACAACCAAGATATAGTTACAACTTCATGTAATGTAAGAACTTTCTTTGAATAGCATGCATCTTTTGTTGATTCAATGCTTTTGTATGGCAGTGTGGATTTTGATGTAATAAATGCTGAAAATCCGGTTGATTCTGTTTTATGTAATTAAGGATTTCAAACTGCTGTATGTTTTAATGCTGAATGTAAAATGGATACCACCATGAACATGAATCTCTTGAAGGTTTGAAAAATAGACAATTCACCTCAAGGCTAAAGTTATAGCGGTGAATTATTTGACATCCATTGTAAAAATACATAATAAAAACTGGTTATGATTGGAAACCTGGTCATGATGTTTTTCAGTACATGGGCAGTTTAATTCAGCTGTGTGATACTACCCCTTTAAAACATAGATGATGTGTCATCGCAAGGTGTGTGACAGCTTTTAAGGCTGTTGCTCAATTACAAGTGAGCTTCTCTTCTGTTTTTGTGTGGCAGTGCAAGGAATTTTAACAAACTTCAAAGCTATTATTTGACTTCCAGTGCTGTTCTCTTGTGTTTGTCATGTGTGTGACAGACTGAGTTGTTTTAAAAGCTTTTAAAGTTATTAGTTGGGTTCTGTTACTATTCCACAATGAAGGCTTTCTTTTTTGCAATGTGAAGTTCACCTGACAGTGAGGATCATATGCAAGAACCTTAGTATATTGAGCTTGCTAATGCTAGGTTTTACATAACTTGGATTCATCAAGATTTTTGTCTTATTCCAACATAATCAGGTGTTTCATGTATTTCAAAAATATATGAAGATCTCCATGTGCAGTTTTGTTAACTAAGAGGACTGATTTATAAATCCAGTAACTATAAAAGAGTTTTAGGGATGTAGTTTTGCTAGTTGTGATACTTCTGGAGTTATATATCTATTTGTAACATGGACACATATTCCCATGTTTGCAAAATTAGCAACATTTAAATTCTGGTTTAAAAGCCTGTGTTTGTGCTTGTTTCCCACCTTTCTTGTAACTAGTCTAGTCCAGATACAGATTTGCTGTATCCAAGACTGTAAGCTTCTAAGCGGTGCCAAAAAGTCTGCTCTTCAATTTTTGCCTTAGATCTGCTAGTTCTCTCCTCTCCTGCACTTTTACTAGTTTTAGTCTAGCACTTTATCAGACTTCTTGTAGCAATTATTGTAGCACACAAGTGCTACCAGCACTAAACGTTCTACAATGAAACAGCTCCAGTACTTATTATTAATGCCCACCCCTCCAGGCATGTCTAAAGGTCAGTTCCCTGTGCTTTCTCCTATTAACCTGGTGAACTTGGGCATCCTGAGGCAATGTAGCAACTGCCTCATGTACACTGACAACCCTCTCCTCTTACCTCCAAACACTCAGACTTGCGAGAGATGCACTTATGTATCCAAATTGGAAGCCATGCCCTCTCCAGCCAAGACTGGAATAGCTGGTCAAGAGGAGAAGGTCAACACCAGCACAGCCTTCACATAAAAACACAAACCACACACCCACCTTCGCAGAGGCTCTCATTAAAAATCTAGCCAAACAGCAGAGGCCTCCAAGACAGAAACGCACTCGACCACCACAACACTAATCATGAGACACATAACTTTCCTAAACAGTGTGCCACTCAACCAAAGCCCCTAAGGCAAAACAGCATGCCCAACATACTAGACTCAATAGTGAGGCACACTGATGTCCCACTCACTAGGTTGAATAAGGAGAAAGTAACAGTCAGCTGCCTGTCAGGTGCCAGGATCCACCACATAACGCATGCACTCAGGTCCCTCAACAACAGGTACAAATATGACTCTGCCATTGTACATATGGGTGTGAATGACCTGAGACGTACCTCCCTGGACTACATGAAAAGAGACATGGAGGAGCTCTCGGATTATGTAGCCCAGGCGGTATGACCCTAGCCCTGAGCAGCATCCTGCCATTACCCAGAATGATACCACAGTACAAGCAGAAAATGATTGATTTCAACAATTGGCTAAGTTTCTGGTGTCATTCCAAGGGGATCCAGTATTTGTCTGCTTGGGATGACATGATGGACAGACCTCGATGCTTTGCCAAAGATGGCCTGCATCTCTCACCCCTGGGCTTCTGGATACTGGCCAAGGCTCTTGCCACCCCCATAGTGCCTTTTTTAGGCTGTATTTTAAAGGCCAAATTACCACAGTAACAGCTACAAACAAATGCAATCTGAGAGTCATGCTGCTCAATGTTAGAAGTCTAAATCTCAAAATGCACTCGCTCAAAGCACTCCTTAACATGGAGCACATTGACATTTGTGCTGTAACAGAGACCTGGTTCATAGCAGCAGAAAGCATCCCTGCACTACCAGGCTACAACTCATTCCACACCTTTTGGCCCCAGAACTTGGACCAAAGCTCCAAAGGCAGTGGTGTTTCCATATTCATAAAGGATGTGCAAACATCCAGACTGGTAACCCAACATAAAACATCAGAAATACTTCAGGTGTAGCTAACATTGGGTAAGACGGCGATTCATGTTGTAGCCTGTTGTAGGTCCCCAACCATGTCCCAAGACTCGCACTCCATGTTCCTAAGAACCCTGGAGAATATTAGGGTCCAACCTAGCACACTCATACTGGGAGACTTCAACTACCCCACTAAAGGTAGCACCATCCTTGACCTTGTCATTACTAACATGGGCGACTGTTGCTGTACACCAGTAGTCAACTCCTCCCTGGTTAGATCCGACCACAAACTAGTCATCTTGGAAATCCACATCCCCCCTCACCAGCAAAGGTAACTACCATGAAAAACTTCTCCAAAGCTAACTTTGAGCTCCTAAAAACAGAGGTGGCTAACTTCACGGCACCCACACAAATGGAGAATAGTTGCATGACCGAATCATACACCAGTGCACTGTACAAACACATACACAAATGCATGGATCTCGCCATACCCAATAGAACCAAGACATTCTCCAAAAAAAGGAAGCCAGTCTGGTGGGCCCTTGTCATAAGCAACCACTACAACAGAAGGACGAAACTGATGCACAGTAAGGTGAAGTTCCAAGACTGGAAAAACTCCCTTATCAGCCTCAACAAAAAGTTGAGATACCTCATCAAATCCTCTAAAGCCAGCTATGAAAACAGAATTGCAGCTGATAGTAAAGACAACCACAAGGCCTTCTAAAGTTATGTAAAGAATCTCCATGGCAATACCCAGATTTGCTCTGAGCTACTGCACAATGGTACCTCCTATACCGAGCCAACAGATATTGCCAATATAGTGGCCGACAGATTCAGTGCCAACATTACCCCCCCCCAAAGGACCAATCACAATACCAGTAGATTGCCAGGCACCCAGTATTACTGCTGCACAGGTTAAAACAACACTGTCCAAGGCCAAGAATACAGTTTCTGTGGGACCTGATCATATCCCTGGCTGTGTGTGTTTTACATGAACTACAGAGTGAACTGGCACCACACCTGTGTGCCCTGTTCCAACCACAGCCTCACCTCAGATGTTGTCCCTGCTGAATGGCGCATTGCTACAGTCATCCCTCTCCACAAAGGAAGAGCAACTACAGACTTTGGGAACTATCGGCCCATTAGCCTGACGAGTCTGATATGCAAAGCTATGGAACGCATCATCATGGACCTAATAAACAAGGATATAGTGAATCTCCAAACTCTGGATCTCACACAGGTTGATTTAGTGAGGGGTAGATCATGCCTGCTCAACCTGGTGGACTTCGAGTCAATCACCAGAGCTATGGATGAAGGCAAGGTGGTTCATACAGCCTACCTGGATCTGGCCAAGGCCTTTGACACCATTCCTCTCTCAGGAATCATAGAAAAACTCACTAAACTAGGCATCAACCCTTATATTACTAGGTGGGCTGCAAACTGGCTCACAGATAGAACCCGCAGTGTGAAAGTAGCTGACTCCAAGTCAGACTGCCAACCAGTCACAAGTGGAGTCCCACAGGGTTCTGTCTTGGGTCCTGTCCTGTTTGGTATCTACTTCTCTGAAGTTCAGGCCAACACGAAGGGAATCTGGCTGACAATTTTCGCTGACGATTGCAAGTTGGGAGCTATTACTAACTCCACAAGTGATGTTGACATCCTGCAAAAAGGCCTCACTGAGACCAATGACTAGTGTCAGAACCATGGCCTTAAGCTCAATACCAGAAAATGTGTCGTCATCCCTTTTGAGAAAAAATCGGTTCCCGTGAATTACCACCTCGGTGGTAGTCCACTGAATACAGAAGGCGTTATAAGAGGTCTGGGAACACAGGTTGAAGGCAACCTCTCTTTTGACCACCACATTGCCATTGTGGTCAGAAAGTCCTATGTGGCACATCTAATTACTTAAGGGTTTTGCATTCAGGAAGAAAGAGGTCATTGTCTTCCAGTATTCTTCCCTCATTAGGCCAATTATCAAGTACAATGCCCCATTTGGCATGGACCTCACTAGACACCTGCAACAACTGGAGAGGCTGAAAATGTACCTCACAAAGATTATCCTAGACCTTAATTAGTTGTCCTATATGGCACACTCAAACTCCAACTATTCTCTGTCTCATATCGCCTACGTAGGGACGATCTCTGCTTGATTTACAAAGCCACGTCTGACCCAGCTCTGTTAGAAATGCTACATCTAAAGAAATCCCAATCCCTCCACACCACACACTCCGGAGACCTCCACCTCATTACCACAATCAACAGAACATGCTAGAGGGACAGGTTCATAAGCCAGAGACTGCCCATGCTATGGAATAGACTTCCCATACACGTCAAACAGAGCACCTCACTGGCTCTCCAACAGAAATCTTGATGAGTGGATGGGAAATAGAAAATTCACCCCGGGGATCACTCCAGTGGATGTACTCGACAGAGGCACTGGGAACTAATGATGGGTGACACTATACCAGGGTAATCCTATTGGCTAGGCTTGTAAAGGCTCCGAGGCCATTAGCCTAGTACACACCTATGAACCTATGGAGGAGCATAAGCATGCCTTAAAGAAAAATCATAATACAAATGAACTTGTGAACTTTCAAGCCCAAAACAGGAGGAAAAATGTTTTTACTTATGAGGTGTTTACTTTACTGCAGTAGTAAATGTGACTGTCTGCTGGGATTCATTTGGTAAAAGAGTTGAATAAAAAATCTCCTTTTAGGCTAGGTAGACCAATAAATTCTTTCCTATAACCAAATACTTTTGACTTTTTGTACCTTGTTTTAATTTAGAATAATTGCATTATACTCATGCCCAACTGATATTACTGACGGTGTGTGCTTGCGCGCATGTGTGCGTGTATAAATCTTTGATACTATGTGAATATTATAGGACATGCATGCTGTTATATTAGATCAATAAAAGGCTTTTAATAATGTTGAGCATGAGATTTTATGGAACGTAGATAAATTAGGAGTGTAAAAACTGTTTGGAAGAGGGTTTGTGCAGTAAGAAAAAGGGAAGAGTGTTAATTAATGGATGCTTGGTAAGATTCTTGCATGTAAATAGGTGTATTCATCAAGGATGTCCTTGAATCTGCTTTGATATGTGGCATATGTGGATAGAACACAATTACCAAAAGTTGTGGATAATGCAGGTGGCTTGTGTTTATTGGTTAAAAGTCAAGATGATTTGGTGAGACTAATGACAGTGTATGACAAATGGGAAAGAACGGGAGAGATTGGGATAAATAAAGAGAAGTATGAAATCTTAATTGTGGAAGTAAGGACAAAAGCTTGAGTGAGCGAAGGTATTGAATTTAAGCTTAATTCTAAGAGAATTTAGGGGTGGGGTTTAGTTCTGGAAGGTTTACAAAATATAACTGGGGAATGAAGATAAAAAAATGGGCTGAAATTGTGATTCAACAGTGGGGGTAGACATCATACAAGGTGAAAAGTTTTTTAATTAAAAGATTTTAGTTCCCATTTTTGTATGTGGCAAGTGTTATGCCCATCACATTTAGAAGTCAGGCTGTTGTATTTTTTCATGGCATTATGGGATTTGATATTAAATCCAGTGAATTGGGATGTAATATAAAATTCAGTGAAAGAAGGCTGGTTTGAGGGTTATTCGGCAGTGTGAATACAATGGTGTTTTTTATCTTTCATGGAATTAAATGACTGGAAGACTGGGATGTTTCAAAATGGAAAGCAGTTGATAGTAAGGGATAGGTGATAAAATTCTGGGTGAAGCTTTAAGATGAAAGTGAAGGAAGTGAGAGAGAGAGAGGAAAAGCTTTATGAATGAGGTATGTAAAGTGTGTGTGTGTGTGTTCTGGTAGCATGAAATAAGAAATCTGTGGAACTAATATTAACTATGAAAGAAGTGATAAATGAGGTGTACATGTAGGATGTGAACTGGATGGTTGTTTAAGAAAGAATCTCAGGAAAGGCTATTCTCAAATGCCAGCATTGTTTATGAAAGAATTGCAGTAAAGCCTATTCTTGAATGAAAACTGTAAGATGAAAGGTACTGTAGTAGACCCTTATTCAAATAGAAAACGAACTGGTTGAAATATGTTACAAATGAAAATGTAGCATGTGGGACATAATTGGGATATTTCTAGAGATACATGGAGGGGTTGGTCAGGGCTTTATATTGTTATATGTGGAATACAATATGTCCATTTCATATTCAAAAATATAATTATTATTTGTAACTTAGTTTATAAAGCTTTTGATATTATCCAACAAATAGGTAATTTTGAAATTAAAGAAAAAAGTACTACTTGCTGAGTGGAAAAAACTTTGTTTACATAAAGTTGCCTTCTGTTTCTGCCCTATCCCCCACTAACACATTAAGCCAAAGTTTCTGAAAGAACTCCTGTATTGTCTTGATTGGATGCCTCTCTAGCTAGCCTATTTCCAGCACAGCGCTACGCCCACCCAGGGTCTTTTATGCAAGACTTGGAGAGGTATGGAACTCTGAGTAACTAGCTTTTCATCAAAAAAGAAAGATTATTTCATTTCTGCTTAAATATTTAAGTTGCACATATAATGATCCACGTGGTGGTATTTTTTTGTTCTTTTCTACTTTTTTGCATTTTTTAGTTTGTTCTGGGACCTTAGTCTTGTATTTTAATTTGTAGTTGAGGAAGATTGTTTCTAGATTGTTCTGCACTTCTATTTCCACAATTATAATTTCTTGTAAAAGTTATCCATTTGTCTTTTAAACCCTGCTTGGGTCATAGTATTGTAGTTTGATGCACAGTTGTGGCAGGACTGTAAATGGCTACCAGATTTAAACTTTAGTCATTTATTACTGCATTTTCCATAAACAGCATTACTGGTAAATGTCTGCGTAGGCTGGTGCCTTAAACAGTAGTAGAAGTTCAACAGTTAGAGAATTGTCTATGTTTCAGTTTGTGCACCAGTGTTTTTATATTATGCTTATCATGTACCTCTTAAAATTGCATTCTACATCTAACCCATCCCCCATTAAGACATTAAGCTGAAGCTTCTGAAAGAACTCCAGTACTGGTTTATTTGATTGGATGCTTGTTTAGCTAACCTGCTTGTTGTTTGAAAATTTTTTTCCAAACTGTTTACCCTTTTGCTGTGGTGGTTTTATAAGGCTGTGTCTCTGGCTTCAGCCCCTTATGATAGTCTGATTCCAAACTCCTTCCCTCTCCTTTCATTGCTTTTGTCTCTTGTATATGCTATTTATGTACTCTTCCCACCCATTGTTTTCTGTAAATCCCATGATACTGAATGCCAACCCTGCAAACCAGTATTTTTGAGTAAATCTCCTTTACTACAGTCCTAGCCTGTGTTCCAGAAGTGATTTACTTGTATCCAGTGCCATCCAGGCAAAGTTAAGTTGTTTTGATTGCTAATTCACAATTTTGTGTGATTGCTACCATTTCCTGCTTTTATGTGTACATTTCAGTGTATTTTTTTGTATAAAAAACATTGCTCTTTCTTTCATTTTACTTCCATAAGACTGTCTTGAAATCATATTCAGCAAGGGATTTCCAGCTAGCTGTTTAGTTACTTTGTGTGTTAGCATTGTACCTGTGGGTCCTATGACAAGAGGTATTTGCCTGGTCTGTCTCAGTTGGAAAGTACGCAAAAGAACTCATAGTGTAGTTATTTTCTTGGCCAAAGGGCTCATTAGTTTGTTTTCTGTTTTTCCGGTGCTGCTATAAATATTGCACATTTCATGGGTTAGCAGTGCCCTGTATAGCAGCAAACGCCTAACATGCACATTTTCCTGTAGAATGGTCCATAAAACTTTATAATGTAAAGCAGCAATATATTGTAAATACCTTGCATGCTGACAAAGTTAGAGCTGCTAGTTGGACATTGAGTGGCAATACCTACAGATTTAGTATAATTCAGTATTGTGTATAAACAGTAAAGTTAGTAGAATTTAGTGCTGTTTAGCATAATCTGACCCTATAATACCCTCTTAGTAGTCTGCACTAACAAAGCACCCTTAATATATTTCTAACCACAATATACCACCCCCTTGTAGCTCAACAGTCAAAGGAATGGACAGTATGTGTATGCAATTTCCTAGCTTCTCTGTAGGCATCTTGGTGTATATCGGCATCTTGAGACAATGTAGCAATTGTCTCACGCACACTGACAGCCACTTAATCCTTAAAGAAGCAGACACAGCATACTAGCGGTGTACTTACAAATGACACTGGAGGTTAAACTGTCACATACAAGCACACATTAGGTTGTCAAAACTATCCACACAACACCCACCTCACATAGCACACAATACACAAACAGACTGAAGTATGCTGAGGCTCCTAAAAGCTGTCTTTCTAAACAACAAAGGTCACCTTTCCCCAAAGAACCTCAGAAAAACAACATCTAACACCAGACATACTGTCACTCACAGTGGAGTCCCAAACACTAAGCCCCTAAGGCAAGCAAGCACACTTCCCAGGACTCTTGTTTAGGGAACTCCTTTGTAAGATGTACTGATGCTCCTCTTACAGTGCTGAAAAAGGAGAAGATAACTGTTCATTGCTTATCCGGAGTCAGGATCTGTTGATACACACACACACACACACACACACACACACACACACACACACACACACACACACACACACACACACGTAATTACAAAACCGGTACTAGTATGATTTCAGTATAGTCCATGTAGGTGTAAATGACTGAAATGTACCTCACTGGACTGTATGAATAGACTTTTATGGAGCTTTTCGACTGTGTCTCAGATTGGTATGAGCCTAGCACTGAGCAGCTAATTACCATCACAGAGGATGATGCCACAATATGAGCAAAAAATTATTAATTTCAACAGCTACTGGTTGTCTTTCAGGTGTCAGTCTAAGGAGCTACAGTATTTGTCAGCTTGGGGAAGACATGGTTAATAGACCACTTTTGCTTTGCCAAGGTGGTCTGCACCTTCCCCTACTATGCTTTCAAATACCAGTTAATTGTGTTCATCCCCATATTGCCTTTTTAGGCAATGCCAAATTGACAACCTACCTGCATAGCAAAATAAACTCAACTGAGCCTCAAGGTGTTACTGTTCAATGCCAGGAGCCTATAGAAAAAAGCTACACTTCCTCCTAGGCCTCCTCACACTCGAGAAAATAGACATCTGTGCAGTTACCGAGACATGGTATAAAGCGGCAAAGTACCCTGGCAGTGCAAGGTTTCATTGCTTTCCACATTTTTAGACCAGTAGCAGCACAAATAAGGGATAAAGATGGAGGTGTCTCAATATACATCAGAAACGAACATACCTGTAGGGTGGTCAGATCTGATGACATGCTGGAGTTCCTCCACATGTAGATCACCACAGACAAAATTCCATACCGTATCTTAGCCAGCTATAGGTCATCCTCCATGTCCCAGGAAGCTCACAGCACATACTTGGACCTATTGGAGATTCTTACCATTCAACCTAACACCCTACTCATGGGAGAATTTAATTACCCCTCTATAAATTGGGAATTCTACACAACCTCACATCTAAAGGCACAGAGATTCTGAAAGACCCTTAACCAAGTATCGAATACACCCATTAAAGGCACCAACATACTGTACTTTGTGCTCACAAATATGGCAGAATGCTGTACCCCCCCCCCCCCCACCACCACAATGTTCTGTCCTCTCTGGTAAGGTCTGAACATAAAGCTATCTCTTAAAAAATTAAAATCAACTCTGTAATCCCATTAAAACCAGTAATAGTTAAGAACTATTCCAAGGCAAATTACCTTTTATTAAATGATGGCTTGTCAAAATTCAATGCCCCTCCAAACCCCAAGAACACAGCACCAATGCCGAATTGCTCTCAGAAACTCTGTACAACTACGTCAGTGGTTGCAGGTAAGCCAAAGACTAGCCCTAGAAACCAGCCACTCTGGTTGCATCCCAAGTTTAAAAGGATGTACAACAAAAGGAAAAAATTATGGCAAAAATCAGGATGGAAAATTCCCATAAAGATAAAAACTCTCCCAGCAAACTAAGTATGCAACTGAGAGTGCTAATTGGGGGAAGCAAAGCAAACTTTGAGGTTAAGATGGCCTCCCAGGTGAAAGATAATCATAAGGCCTTCTTTAGTTGTGTCAGAAACCTCAAGGGCAGCATACATCAATGAACTGGTGGTTAATGGTGCCCCATTAACCGAGCCTGATGATATATAAACCTGTTTGTGGACAAACTGAGTTCCAAATCACCCCCAACCATCCTGCAACCATCCCCCTAAAGATACCTTCCAGTAATAATCCCTCCAACTATAACTATGGAGCATGTACTGGCTATGCTCACTAAAGCCAAAAACAGGGCCTCAGTGGGCCGCAAAAACATCCAGGTATGCCTCCTAACAGTCTGTAATATGACTTGTCAGGATCCCTGGAGTCATTATTTAACTATGGTCTTAAAACGTGCTTTGTTCCACAGGAATGGAGAATTTGTCAGTCATCCTCCTTTATAAGGGAGGACCTTCAACAGATCCTGGAAACTACAGATCTATTAGTCTGAATAGTCTTGTTTAGAAATTCATGGAAAGAATTATTATAGAAATTATCAGCAAAGAAGTAGACCTCCTGGCACTAGATCCAACCCAGTTTGGCTTTATCAAAGGAAAGTCTTGCTTATTGAATCTGGTGGAATGGATGAGGGAAAAGTGGTACATACTGCCTATATAGATCTAGCTAAAGCATTTTATACAGTATCCCACTTGGGCATCGTCAACAATCTTACAGAACTAGGTGTAGCTTGAAGTATAGTGTATTGATCATTGTGCTATGCTGGAAACTGCAATTTCAAGCCCCATTACTTGAGACCTCATTCTCATGGAGTACATGTATTCACTAATTACTGTTATACACTGTAAGCTCAAGCGACTCCAATCCTAGAAAGTTCTCAACTTAACATTAATCTGTATAATTTATATTTTGTAACACTGTTTTGTAGTTTAAACCTTTACACAAACATGTGCTTGTTCACAACTAAGTGCTCTGTTTTAATATTTGTGCTTGTCTCGAATATTAAATGTAAATAAAGTACTGTTTTCCCCAGGCCTCCACTAAAAATGGGCCACTTGCCCAGTCAGACTATTTCCCAGTTAACAAATGAAATAAATAAATAAATAAAAATCTTTTATAGCACAGTGGATAGCAAGCTTGCTCACTGATAAGATCCAGGGGGTTATAAGTCGTGAGGCCACCTCCACAAAGAGACTGGTCACCAGTGGAGTCCACCAAGGCTTTCTGGTAGGCCCCATTCCTCTTTGGCATCTACTTTTCAGATGTCAAAGCCAATGCAAAGGTCTCTGGCTAACCAAGTTTGCAGATGGTTGCAAACTGGGAGCAGTCATTGAAACACCCAAGGTAACACCCTTCAAGAAGGTGCAACACAGACAAGCACTTGGTGCCAAAGCCATGGTTTAAAACTCAATATTAAGAAATGCATTATTGTACCTTTTGGAAAGTCAGTCACCCAGGATAACTACGTCATCAGTAAAACACCCCTAAAGGCTGATTCACTAGTCAGGGATCTGGGAACTCATGTAGATAGTATCCTAACCTTTGCTAAACATATGTACAAGTTGGTAATAAAATCCATCTATGCTGCTCAACTTATAAACCAGAACATGGCATCTAGATCTAAAGAGGTCATCAGACCCATCAGAGAGTATAATGCCCCCCTTTGATATGTACCTGACCAGACACGTATAACAATTGGAATGTCCACAAGGTTCCTTACAAAAAGAATACAGGGAGTAAGCACAGTGTTGTACTCCAATTACCTCAAAGCCCCGTCTCTTTGCCCAGTATCATACAGACTTCAGCTAGGTAATCTTTGCATGGCATACAAGGCATCCTTGGACCCTGTTTAGATGAACCTTTTGCACATCCACAAAACAAGCAACATCAGAAGTACTTAATTAAAAGACCTAAATTTTGCTTATGACATGAATAGGATATGCTGGTGAGACCGATGTTTCTCAGTGAATTCCCATTCTCTGGCACAGTCTCCCCATCCATGTGAAGTAGAGTTTTTCGCTATCCCTATACCTGTTTAAATGCAACTTAGACCAATGGATGGGTAATCGGAAATTCACCACATTCTGGCTTGTGTCTCTCTGATGGACAGAGGCAATTAGTAAATCTCCATGGCAAACACCTATGCCAATATAGTTATGAGCTCTTGGGAGACTGACCCAATACCATCAAAAGTATGAAGTAATTTTATAATATAGTATTTTACAAAAGATTTGTAGATGACCTGTTCCTTATTTGGGATGGTCCTCTACATAGGTTGAATGATTTTATTTCATACTTCTGCATCATTCCTTAAATTTAAGAAAAATGTACAGGCAAATAGATTTTTTGGCTATCACATTAAAAAGAATGTAAGAGGTGGACTTGACACAATGCTTTTTAGGAAAAGTCAAAAGAAGCACAGATCTAGCTAGGGACAGCAGGCACCCAACATTTATGTTTAAGAATATTTGTTAAACAGATGTCTACAGTAAGTAGATTAAATAAACAAGGTGAAATTATGAATATACAGTTAGAACAATGGGGACTGATGTTTGTAATAGAGGATATAAAAAGGGTGTACAAAATATTAGAAATAAGTGGTTTAGAAGAGGCTAACCGATTGTAAACGTTTTTCTGATGTCAGCAAATACAAGGAAAAGCGAACAGAATTAGGAATCCGATAATGAGAAGACTAGCTGCTGCAGATATATTTTAACATATAACCATAGTGCAATGCACATCACAAATAATATTAAAATAATAATAATAATATTACAAAGCCCTGCTTAATTTTATCACATGTTCCTGAATTGAGAGAGATATAATGAGGGCCCAAGGTTTGGTTATAAGAGGGACACCACATTAAAAATAATCTTAGCTATAAGTAACAGACAAAGAAAAAGGGACATATTTCTGACAGGAAGGGTACTTGTATATGTAATAGAATCAGTTTCTATAAATAAATGAATGTGTGTGTTGTATGTATGTATACACTCACACACACACACACACACACACACACACACACACAGACACACACACAAATCATCTGTGCATCCACATTGATAGTTTTTCCACTGCAAGCATGTATGACTAGATGCTGCAAATGCAGTGCATTTTATACTGGAAAAACAAATCAAAGGTTAAACAGCAGAATTTGTAACCGTATGTCAAGAGACTAAGAGAAAAGTAGAAACTAATGCCCTCTATAAACATATTTGTGATACAGCTCATGCATATACTTTTACATTTCTTATTTTGTATACAGTTCCCGAGTTGAATAGAGGAGGTAGTGTAAATAATATTATTGAAATACAAGAAAATAAATGGATTTTACAATTTAAGGCACAATATCCACCAAGGTTAAATGATCCCTTTAGTTTAAAACCAGTGTTAAGAGATTTACATTATAAAATAAGATAATCTTACCCTCCTTTTAAATAGGATTTTTTAAATGTTTTAAATGATTTTGAAGATATTTTGTGTTATTTCTTTAAATTGATTTCATTAGAAGATTATTTAATTGTTTAATTGCCTTATTATGAATGCTATAAATTGAGGTTTCTCATTTTATATGGTATACCTGATGAAGCAGTTTTCTGTGCAAGTTTTTACTTGCGAGCAAATAGTTTTGTAGCAACTCATGGTTCTGGAACACTGTTTATTTGGCAACATGGTGGTTAGCCTAGTATACACATATGAATCTATGAACCTGTGTAAGTAAAGTAATATGTTAATATAAACAAATCAATCAAAATGATAAAACTGAACTCTAAACGTATCAGAAAACAGTATAGATACATGCAAATTGTATCAGTCATGATCTGCTCTGAGCTACAACAGAATGGCATTAAATATACTGATCCCAAGGATATTGCCAATATCCTGGCAGATCAATTCAGTGCCAACTTCTCCCACCATTCACCCCCTAAATGACCCATCTCAATAACAGAAGATTGCCAAATTCCATTAATAATGGCCACATAGGTAAAAAACGCACTCTCCAAAGGTAAGCATACAGCATCCATGGGACCAGATGACATCCTAGGCTGTGTATTACATGAACTACAAAATGAACCTCAGGCTTCATGCCCACTGAGTGGCGCACATCTACAGTTATCCCATTCCACAAGGGGGATCTACCTTGGATCCCGGGAACTGCTGCCCCATCAGTCTGACGAGCCAGATCTGCAAGGCTATGGAATGTATTATCATGGAACTTATAAACAAAGACATTGGCAACCTTCAAACATTGGACCCCACCCAGTTTGGGTTTGTGAAGGGTCGATCTTGTCTTCTGAACCTGAATGACATCTTTGAATCAGTCTCCAGAGCCGTGAAAGTGGGTAAGGCAGTCCACACAGCCTATCTGGACCTTGCCAAGGCCCTTGACACCATCCCCCACTCTGGAATCATAGATAGACTTACTAAGCTGGGCATTAATCCCTACGTCATTCAATGGGTTGCCAACTAGCTTACTGACAGAACTCGCACTGTAAAAGTAGCGACTCCAAATCCAACTCCAGACAAGTGACAAGTGGAGTACCTCAGGGTTCAGTCCTGGGACCGCTCTTGTTTGGCATCTACTTCTCTGAAGTACAGGCCAACACTAAGGGACTCTGGCTAACAAAGTTCACAGATGACTGCAAACTGGGAGCCATTATTGAATCCTAAAATGATGTGGATACTCTACAAAAGGGCCTTGCAGAAACAGATGCTTGGTGCCAGAACCATGGGCTCAAGCTCAATGCCAAGAAATGTATAGTTATCCCCTATGGGAAAAAAACATGTACCTGTGAATTATCACATAGGTGACAGTACACTAAACACCGAAAGTGTGATAAGAGACTTAGGGACAGTGGTGGACAGTGGTCTCATCTTCGATAACCACATTGCCACAATAGATAGGAAATCCTTCTATGTGGCATACCTCATCACTAAGGGCTTTTCATCCAGAAAAAACAATGTCATTGTACCACTGTACTCATCCGTCATTAGACCCATTATAGAATACAACGCCCCATTTGGTATGTACCTCTCAAGACATCTGCAACAACTGAAAAGGCCGCAGAAATACCTCACAAAAAGAATCACAGGCTTAAAGCAAATGCCCTACACTGACTGCCTTAAAAAAACTCCAGCTATACTCTGTCACATATTGTCTACTCAGAGGAGATCTCTGCTTAACATACAGTGCCATGTCAAACCCAGAGCTGTTGGACATGCTATACTTAAAGAAATCCCAATCCCTCAGAGCCACACACTCCAGGGATCTAAACCTTGTCATTACAATAAACAAAACATGCTGAAGGGATAGGTTCCTGACCCAGAGACTCCCCAGACTCTGGAATAGACTGCCCATAGTCAAGCAAAGCACCTCTTCAGCCCTCTTCAAAAGGAACATTGACGATTGGATGGGAGAAAGGAAATTCACCCTGGGGATCACGTCAGTCACCCTGCTAGACAGGGGTCCAGGGAAGTAAATAGTGTGGAAAGAAATAGCCAGGGAATTGTTATGGCTAGGCATGTATAGGCCCTAGGGCCGATAGCCTAGTACCAACCTATGAAGTAGTGTATCACCCCCCCCCCTATATAAATCAAATTTCTGGGTCACATTTGGGTTGCATGGCTAGGCTTATAAGGGCCCTAGTGGTCGTTAGCCTAGTATACACATATGAATCTATGAACCTGTGTAAGTAAAGTAATATGTTAATATAAACAAATCAGTCTAAATGATAAACCTGAACTCTAAACGTATCAGAAAAGAGTATAGATACATGCAAATTGTATCAGTCACTATCTAAATGTGCATATTATATTAAACCTTAAATTACTCCTAAAAAGACTTGTATTTTGATATGTAAACTGTATAAATTTTTGAAAGAGACTTGTTGTAATCCTATTATAATATTAAGATATCATTGCTGTTAATTTAGGAGCATTTAAAATAGAAGAGTATTCATTCAATCCCCGGGGAGGACTCAGTATTAGTTCTCAGCCATTTTAATTCACTGAGTTCTACATTCTCACTCCGTGGCCCCCATATAGGATTGCCAACAACTTTTTCCAAAACATGAAAATACCCATGGTTAGGGCATTGCAAAATATGCCTATGCAGAGCATTCTTAGAAATTTTAGGTTTAATGTTGTATAAGTGCCCATATATTCTATCCGTTAAATTACATTCTGTTTTTCCAGTATACAGTGATTGCAGGAAGCAACATATATAACTCCTTTTGTATCAGAGTTAAATAAAAATCTTCACCATAGCTAATCAATTTTTCATTAATCTTAATTTAATTTCCTTCTTTAATATTATAACATTGTTTGCATTTACCACACTTAAAAGTACCTTTATTTTAGTGTCCCTTAAGTCATTACCAAATTTGGGGTTTCCATCAATTTATTAAAATTTATACCCTTCTTAAAAACAACTTTTGGTTCCTAACCTAATAAATAGGTCAGATTACTTACCTTAAATAAATTCCAGTTTCTAAAAATATCCTTAAATACCCTCACTATGTATAGAGAAAGTCATAACCATTGATCACATGTACTCATTAGCAGACCCTATGCAACTATAAATTTGGGAGTCTGTACCAAGAATAGAATTACATAAGGATGGCTTATAAAAGCCACTGTTCCTCTTGTTTGTGATCTCTCTGTAGACATACTTGAATAAGGCATCTGGGAAATCAAGCCTTTCCAACATATGTCTTAATATGTCCATTTCATTAAAAAAGGCAATGTCCTCTGAAACCAGTTGGCCCTTTATCAATGATTTTTTATGATGGATGGGGTGACAGCTTTCATAGTGCCATAAAGAGTTTCAATAAGTGTGTTTCCAGTAAATACATGAAGGAAATCTGATATTTATCACATCCTTAGTTAACAGTGTATCCAAGTAACATACATTTGTGTCTGAAATTTAATTGCAAAAAAGAAGAGCAGCTGTTTATAAAAGCTAAAAACTCAGATAATCTCTCTAAGGTGTCCATCCAGAAATACAAATATCATCCACAAAACAAGTATACAACTTCCAGGACCCCACAAATTCTGAGTTAAAAACAAATCGTTTTTCCCACTCGGCCATCACCAAGTTAACATAAACTGGAGCGCATACCACTTCCACAGTCACCCCTATTTTCTGCTGATAGTATTCTCCATCAAAATAAATATTATTTTTCAATATTACTTACACAAATGTTGCAACAATTTAATCTTATTACTTTTTTTTTTAATTTCTCCAAATCTTTTGGGTTTCTAATACCATGACGGGAATGGATCCCATTCCTAAGTCAAAGTATGATTAAAGTTCACAAAGTATTGTTTCAATCTTTGATGTTAGAAGTGCTCTTCACAGCACCCGCACTGTGCCCAGTAATGACTCCTCCTGCAATTCATACGGAGTTACATGTATCGGTAACATATTTAAATACAATTGTAAATTCTTTTTTTATAAGACCCGTTGCTCCTATTGGAACTGTCCGGGTATCCTCCTTCCACATTGCTCTCATTTCTGCCTGCAAATACTGATGTTTTATGACTGTGTCTATCTGTACATAAGACACTGTAGTCACTGGGTGCAGTAATTTCAATGATCAATGCTACTTTTTTCTTCTTTTTGTAGACTACTATATCTGGCTTTCTCCCATCTATTTTTTGAACTGTCGGTAATGGATGATCCCATGTGATATAAACCATAATTTTCTATGATGCTTTTGGCCTATGTTTCCATTCTTTTTCATCTACTTCAGTATTATTATAATTGCACAGTCCTCATTCCAACAATCTTGCTGCATTATTATGCCATTCAGTGTAGTCCTCCTGCCATTAGTATATCCCAGCCAGCAACAAGATGTGTGACGTGACTGTTTCTAATTCTGTTTTACAAAGTCTAGATTTGTCTGTTTCTCCTACATGTTCAATAGACTTTGTAAACCATCTTGTATGTAGTCCACTATCTTGGGACGCCAATATTAACCTTTCGTCTTTTGGTTTAAATTCACCTCTCCTTAACCATTCCTGTGTTCGATCCTGATCAACATGAGGTTGTTCCAAGAGTTTCCTGTACTTACAACTATATTTATGCATTTTCCACATTTCTTGCATTCTCATCGGATCCTTCACTTTACATTCTTTCTTTTGCACATTCAGTTGCTGCCTGATTTTTATCTACTACTTTGATTTCCATTCCTGCTTGGTGCCGATATGCTTCTGGTAAACTAAGCAGGGAAATCATCATATACTTGATATGTAAACGTATATATTTGAATTTGTTGACCGGGAGAGTCCACTGGGTCAGAGCAACCCATTTTCAGTAGAGGCCTGGGGAGAAAAGCTCCACAAGTAGTTACATTCATGACAATAGAGGTTACATTGATGAAAATTACAGTGGTAAAGAATATATAATAAGCAAAAAGGCATTCTTGCACAACATTTCTTACAGAAAAAAAAAGTTACATATTAGGAAAAAAATATGAAAATCAATTTTCAGACATTTGAGCAACTTTGGAAAGATAGAACATATATGATAAGATTATTTTTAAGAATTAAGTTAGAATTATTTAAGCATTCCTGGTAAAGAATAGTAAGTGGGTTACTAATTGAAAATAGAAAGGTCATTTAAGCATTGTGAGGTGTTAATGCATATAGAGTGCAATTTATTAGACTTGTACCATATAGAATACCACTGAGAAAGGGGGAGAACTTCATTACCAGAGGAAACTGGATGTTCTATTGCAGGAATAGTGTACTGATCCTACATAATTATAAAGAGGGGTCAAGGGTCTAAGAGTAGGAGGGTGTTAAGTTTAGGTAGGAGCTTGCTGTTTAGGTAGGAGCATGAGAAGGGCATTCCCATTTGGAGACAGATGGGAGTGCAGGTCGGATTTGAAGTTATGGCTTGGTATAGTGCGTGGTGGAGGGGGAAGAGAGTTCCATAGTTTGGCTATGGTGTAGGATAGTAGCAGTTGGCCAGGGGAATGTGAGGGTTTGTGCACTTGTAGGAGGTTTTTGGCTCTCGGATCTGAGGGAGTGGCTGGGTGTGTAGGGTATTAGGGATGTTGCGAGAGAAGGGCATTCTGCAGGTTTATAGATGAGTTTGTGGGCAGTGGTAAGTTGTAGGTATTTTAGGTAGGTGGGGAGTTCTAACCATTGGAGGGTAAGTAGGGAGAGGCACTGATGAGAAGAGTTTTTAGAACTGGTTGCAAATTTGCAGGTTTTGTGATAGCAGGATTCAAGTTTGGAACAAGGGCCCAGTTGAAGGTTGGAGAATAGGGGAGCGCCTTACATGAGAGAGGGGAGAAGGAAGGTAGTTGTGAGAGATTGTCCGGTGGAGGGGCTGAGGTAACGGTTGTCTGTAGAGGAGACCGATTTTTTTGATGGGTTTTCTTAATTGTGGAATAAATGTGGGAATCAGATTTTAAGCTTTTATCAATGGTGATGCCTAGTAGCTTGGTACAGGGAATGATTTCTAGGGGGCTGTTATTCTGGCTTTTAATGGAGGATAGGTTTTTATTGAAATTGGAATTTTTGGTAGGAGTAAAAAACATTAGTTTTGTTTTGTTTGCATTTAGGGCTAGGTGATTGGATTGCATCCTGGATACAGTTTTGGAGAAGGCTGATTGAGTTTTTAGTAGTAGTTCAGAGGGGTAGGAGGATGAGCAGATGATGGTGGAGTCATCTGCGTATTTGATAACTGAGGCTTCAGGGATAGAGTGGTGGAAGTAGTTGATGAATATGTTAGAGAAGTGAGCCCAGTACAGATCCCTGGGGAACTCCTGTGGGAGTTGATAAGGGAGAGGTAGATGCTTTCCATTGGACAGCTTGTTGGCGGTGGGATAGGTAGCTGGAGAACCAGACTAAGATAGAGGAAGAGAGATTTAAGTACAAGCGCTGGGACAAGAGTAAGGAGTGGGAGATGGAGATGGTGTCAAAAGCTTTAGAAAGGTCTAGAAACAGTGATATGTATTTGCCATTGTCCCATGCTAGGTTGATGGTTTCAAGAAAGGATAGGGAGGCAGTCATGGTGCTGTGGCCGCGCCAAAACCCATGTTGAGTAAGGGAGAGGAGTTTCTGTAGGGTCAGGTATGGCATAAGTTGAGTGGATAGTCTTTTTGAGTATTTTAGAAAGAGGAGAGAGTATTGCTATGGGTCTGAAATTGGTTGTGTTTGTTATTACCACCTTTGAGGAGAGGGATGATGAAAGCATGCCACCAGATAGTTGGGACGCAAGATTCTTGTATGTATCTATTTATAAGAATAGATATGGAATTAAGCTATGGCATCAGCAGATAGTTTGAGGAAGGTCGGTGGCAGGTTGTCAGATGCGTTGCGACAAAGTTTTAGCTTGAGGAGCAGTCGTTATTACATTTGTGGGGATGGGTATTAGGCTGAAAGGGAGGGAGGGAGGAAGGAGGAGGAGGATAGTTTTGCTCTGCTATCAGTAAAGCATGAGTTGAATTTAGTAGCGGTTTCAAGACTGGTAAGGTTAGGATCTGGGCAAGGTTTGTCTTTATTACTGGGGTTCAGAATGGAGGAAATGGAATTCCAAATTTTTTTAGGGTTGGTGGAGTGCATGGATTGGTTTTAGGGGTAACCCATCAGTGTGTTTAAGGCATTCTGAGAATATTTCAGGGTTGAAAGAGGCTAGGTTGCGGGTTTTTGTATATTGGTGCTGCTTTTCTATGTGAGAGGGTAAGTGGTCTGTGAAGGCTGGAAGATGGTCGCTGAGAGGGTCTTGTAGTATTCCGGCATTTGAGGTAAGGTTGGGGTGGGTTGTTATATCCAATCTATGATGGTACCAGAGGTACCGTCTTTATTTGGCCTGGTAGGAAGGTTTATGAGTTGGGTGAAGTTGTATAGATTGATTAAATGAGATTGGGTGCCAGAGTTGAGAGGCCCAGTTAATGTTCATATCACCTAGGATATAGGTTTCATTTTTGATATTGGAGCTAAACCAAGAGAGGATGTTTTCTAGTGTTTTGATATTATCTCCAGGTGGGATGTAGATGGAACAGATGCAGATAGATTTGAAGTTAAGTTTTAAAAAGCCTACTGTCATTTTGGTTGGGTTGGGGTTTGTGTAAGGAGTAAGGGTGTGAGTGGAGGGGTAGATAATAGCTACTCCACCTCCTTTTCTCTGAGATCTGTCATTGTGTAGGATGTGGTAGCCTGGAGGGAGGCTCTCGTCTTTAATGGAGGGTTTAAGCCAGGTCTCAGAGATTGCGGTTATATCGGGGTGGTTGTGAGAGAGCCAGGCATGGAGGTTGGGAATTTTGTTTTTGAGGCTTTGTGCATTAAGGGTGGTGAAGTGGATGGATTTGGGTTTTTGGGGTTTGGATGCTTGGTTTGTGAGATTTACATTGGAGTTGGGTCCAGGGTTTGGGTGGGTGTCACCTGAGAGGGAGGTATGGAGGAGGAGTTGACTGAGGTAGTGTAAGGGGGATAGTGAAGTAGGGCTGAGAGGGGGGAGTTTTTTTAGATGGAATGTAGAATAGGGTGAGGGGAGGGAGGAGTGGGAAGTATTGTGGGTTTGAACATAAGGGATGGGTTGGAAGAATAGAGTTCAGGGGAGATTTCTGAATATGTGTGGGTTATGTATGGGAGTTGAGGTTGTGTCTTGTGGGTTCTGGTGTAGGTGTGTTAGTGAGGTGTGTAAGTTGGGTAAGATGGGTGAGGGAGATTAGTAGTAAGGTTTGTATAATAGTTTGTGAGGAAAAGGTAGGTACTGTTGTATCACTAAATCATTTGATGAGCATGAAGCATCCTTCTCTTTTTCCTGTCCAACCTATCCAGCACATTTTGGAGCCAGTCACTCACTCCAAAACTGTAAGTTAGGACAGGAAGAGGAAATGGCTTTATAGCTTGGACTTTATTCCTAGATGTCAATGCTGTTTTCTGGAGTAATTTTAGTTTTCTAAAATATTCCTTCCTAAGTTTTATTCACATTTGTTCATGTTTTATTGTTGATCCTTCATCATTTCCCAAGTATTAATGCACTCCCTCTTGCTCAAGTTCTTTTATTATCACATTCCTGTCCCAAACCGATGTTTTCTTGGTGCTGTAGTTTTCCTGCTTTAAGGGTTGCTTTTGCACATTTATCAAGACCAAATGACATTCTTATATCTGAAAAATTTGACCATTTGCAGTCGTGCTTTCAGTTCCCCATCTAATGAACTGTACAGTTTTAAATCATCTGCAAAAAGATGAGAAGTCTTTACACTTTGTTGTTTTCTGGAAGCCAAATTGTAGCCATGACCTAATCTGTTAAGTAGGCAGCTTAATGGGTAATGCGCAAGACAAAAGAGCAGTGGTGACAGAGAGTTAGTCTGGAATACTCCATTTTTAATTTTATCCCTTTAATAATAATTTGTCCTTTATCATGTCTTAACTACAGAGTGGTTTGCCACTTTTCATGGTCGCTGTAATGTAGTCGATCAGTGTAGGGTGTATGTTATACATTTTTAAGCACTCTCTTATCCATGAATGTGGGATACTTTCAAATGTTTTTTGTAGCCTATCCATGCCATACTTAGATTCTTCCCCTTTTTACAGTTCTCCATTATGACTTTAACAGCAAATTATCCTTTGCTTCATATGATTTTTTTTTATTACCCATTTGTTGCATTGCCATGATTGAATTTTCTTCTAAATGGCTGTAAACTGTCAATATCGGTTCCAGTGTATAGTTTATTCAGGGTTCCTATCACGTCATCGAACTTTTACAAGTTCAAACCACATATGGTCGAGACCATACATTCGAATTTGTAAAAGTTCGAGCGTGCGAATGGAAATCTTTGGAGGTTTCCATTCTGTTCAATGTGGTGCGATCTCTGAGTTGGTATATTTAAGTAGCGGGGGTGTGGAGGGAAGCATGGGGGCTTACTTTATTTTGTTGTCCATTGTTTTTTAGGTAGTCGAAGTTACGTAACTTCGAACATAATGGTTTGACTATTAGGTGTTTGAAGTTACGTAACTTCGACTGTGTGATATAGACCCGTTTATTCATCGTTCGAAGGCAAGTTATTTATCTGCAGTTTTTTTGGATAGCTTGCAGTTTTGCTCTTATGTAGTAGTGTTGTATTTCCTGTTGTTAACCAGACTTCTGTCTGTTCAGGGTGTGCATGTAAATAGTTCTTACTCATGGCTAAGTCCTCATGTAAAGATTTTAATATTTTTGTGAGAAGCTAGATACTGCATCTGAGCCCAGGGTTTTCCAGTTAGGAGCTTTTCTTAATTTTCTTTCAGTTTCTCTGGCCAATACTTCATCCCATTTCATACCCAGTACATTTGAACAACTTTGAAATTTGAACATTTGATTTCTTCTTTTTTGATAGCATTTCAATTCCTTTTGCCTTGTTTCTCAATTCTGTATAAAAATTTTTAGGTCATCACTAAATTGTTTTTGTACTTTTCCTTTATATTTATATGCATATCTTCTACGTTTTTCTGCCTGTGCTTTTATTTTTAGTTTGTTTGCGATAGTGCATGATAGATCCTGATCTGTTCTCATTCTGTGCATTGCTTTTATCATATGTATCTTTCTGACTACTTTTGTTGATCAGTTTCATCTTCTATACTCTTCTAACAGTGACATTTCTTGTCTTAATTGTGTCATAATTTTCTGTATTCAATACTTCCATGATGGTATTAGATTTCTCCCTTACCTTTCCCTTATGTTATTAATTTAGCTGCACAGTAATATATCCTATTTACTTCTGTTGTATCACATAAATCTGTATGGACAGTCCTAATTACGGTGTTCATTTGTTTTATCAGACTTGTAACGTTTTGGACTTCATTGACTATCTGTAGTGTTTTTCTTTCATTGATCTTAACATCTGTCCATTTCTACTAAATCACTCAAGCTTACTGGCCTATCACTGCACAACATTGATGAGTCAGAGTTGCCACAATTTCCTGTTCCTTCCCTTGCTGTGCAACTTCAGCTGAACGTTTGTATTGGTTTCCTGTGAAACACACCAAAGTATCTTCATATGGCAACTGATCAGATGTTTCCTGTTCCACTGGTTTCTACTTAATTTGGGGATCTACTTCTCTGTTCTGCTGGCATGTTATCTGAGTTAGATTTTCTGCACTGAATCCTTCACTTCACAGGTACTCCATGACCTCAGTTTCTGTTTCTTTAACTTCTCCATTACTAATCCCCTCTTTTATTTTTTCTATTAGTTTTCTTATTTTTTGTGTTGTAAAATTTTCCATGTCTTGATGCCTTTGTCTTTATTTCTCTTCGTGTCTTTGCTGCTGCCCTTTTTGTATTGAGTAGTATCCAGCTGAGTAGATGTTATTTAAAAACTGAACCATTCCAACCCTCTTCAAGTGGGATTGAATCAAATAAATCCTTAGCATCTATGGTCACAAACAAATCATCCTGATAAAACTCCTTTGAAATCAAACTCTTTATGGATTTTAGGTATTCCAAGTATAGATGGAATAAGGGGATCTGATGTTAATTTCTTTATGCATCACCACTGGGTCTACAGATCTGATCTCTGATCAGATTCAACCATTTC
This sequence comes from Protopterus annectens, assembly GCF_019279795.1. Taxonomy (NCBI): domain Eukaryota; kingdom Metazoa; phylum Chordata; order Ceratodontiformes; family Protopteridae; genus Protopterus; species Protopterus annectens. The sequence continues at coordinate 513,731,876 of NC_056745.1, forward strand.
TTCCAGACTTACGATCCGAGCCTCAAGCTCCTCCCTCTCCCTGAATGACCCACTCCTTCTATAATATCTCAGATCTCATTTGATGTCTTCCACAGACGTGATTCTGCAGCCTCTGCTTAAAGATAAGTGTTCTTTTCTTGCAGCTTAAAGTGAGTTCCATCCTTTTTCTTTCTTAGTTTCTTTAGAGACCTATCTTGGTTAGGTTATCTTTTTGTACCTCCCCTCCCTTTTTAGCTAGTTTTTATCTGAATATATCTCTGGGGTTAGGGGTTTTTCCCACCCTCCACATTTTTTAACAGTTCTCACCTTTCTCTTTCCAAAAATAAATAAATAAATCTTTCCCAGTATTTTTGTTTTATCTTAGTATTTTTAAGTTAGTGTTAGTATTTGTGTATGTGCTTGTGTGTATGGGTATGCTAATTTTCTGGTATGTCTGACAAACCCATGGGTTTCAAAAGGTGTGCCTTTTGTGGGCATAAGATTCCCCAGACAGATGCTCAGAAGAGGTGCGTGCATTGTATTAGGCCAGGGCACTTGGAGGTCTAGTGTGACATCTGCGTGGTCTTTGGTCCCTGAGCCCTTGCTGATCAAAATAAGTTGATTTTAAGAGGCTTATTACTGACCTCTGGAGCTTAAACTCACTTCTAAGAAGCATTCTCCCTCAACTGCCCCGGGACCCATGTCGTCTTTACAGGGAAGTGCCAAAAGTTGTCAGATCCTTCTACATCAGATCCTACCAGCTCTCGCATCTCTTCAGGTCAGAGGAAATCTTCGAATCTGGTAGAGTCAGCTCTGGACAAGACTCTCTTGCTCTCAGATCCTCAGCCGTCGGGTCTGAGTAGTTTTCAGATAAGGAAGTGGTATGTATCCAAAGTTTCTCATCTCTGGAGAAAACTTCCTTGGGTCAGAAACACCTGGAGTCATACTCCACATTGGGGCAAATCTCCGTCCCCAGCCCAGACCCTCCAGACCAGTTTGTCTATGGTCAGGTCCACCCATTCTTCAACCACCTCAAGATCCTTTTGGTTGTCATACTCGGACATTGACAGGATGGTGCAGAGTTCCCTTAAAGCCCAGATTCAGTTGGGGATTTTGCCTTCTCTAACCCATGCAGGATCTGTAAGAGCTCCAACCCCAGTACCTCAACCTGCTCTTTGATCCAATCTCAGGATCTGTTTCCCAAGTGGGCTGTTGTCAGAGCATGTAGTTTGCTTTCTTCAACTCCGGCAGTGTCCCAGACTAGTTTGGCTCCAATACACTGGGAGCTGAGCAGGTCCCGGACCTGAGATGTTGACACAGACTCCTCAGTGTTGATTTTGGCTCCAAACTTTCTGGAGCAGTGCCTTCCCCTGGGGGCCTCGGTCTTTGACAGTTCAGGCCCTGTGCATTCTGGAGGCATTTGATCCTGGATGGTTTCATCCTTCACTACCTTGGTAGCCCCAGCTCCTGGGGTGGTGAGGCAGGCTTCCTTGACTTTGTCTGCCTTCCAGGTGGCAGAGAGGGCTTCTCCAAACTGTGAGATGCAGCCCCTCTTCCCCCAAGTACTGGCCAATCCCTCCCTGATCAGAGCTTTGCTCACATCCATCCTGTTGATAGTCAACCCCTACAGGAGAGCCTCCAAACCTACCCTAAAGAAGAGGGTCCCCCTGTCTTCCCAGTCCTCTCCTCAGTATCCCGAGGGGGAGGTTCATCAGGGAGAGATGGTGCAAGAAGAAGCACCTAGACTCGCCTTTGGAGTCATCGACAGAGAACACTGACTTCCTTGAAGGGGAAGGGCTCCTCCCCCATCTAAACCCAATGACATGTCCTTCAAGTTCATTTTGGAAATACTTGAGTGGCTGGTCATCTCAACCCCCCTCCTTCCTCCAAGGAGTCAGTGTTTCTGGAGGCCTTTGGGATGGGCCCATCTACTGCCTAGCTGACTCCACCGAAGGATGAGCTCATTGACCTTATCACCCACTGGGCTTGGAAGGAGGCAAACACCATGGAGCCCATCCCTAAATGCGTGGATAAATACCTTAGTTCCCCCCCAGTGTCCATCCATTCTGGAATAAAGGTGTCCCAGTTAATGCCATTGTGGTATTGGCAGCCAATAAGAAAGAACTAGCCATGCAGAGCTCCTCTGTTTATTCCCCAAATAAAAAGTCTCAAGCTTTGGACAGGCAAAGGAAGCATGTGCATGCTTCAGCCACCTTTATGCTGAGAGTATCAAATTACTTGGCATACTTTACGTGCCTCCAGAGAGATCTGATTAAGGAAATCATGCACTCTCTGACAGGTTTTGTCAGAGGAGGGCCTCAAGAAGGTATATCCCCAACTGACCACTGTGTCCTCCATAATGAATTCCTCAATGAGGTTAATTTTCTATGCTACGGAAGAAACCTTTCGGGCAGCTGGTTCAAGTATAGCCCTTAGGAGACATGCCTGGATGAGGCTTTGTGGGTTTGGGGACCTCTTTAAGGCTTCATTCATTAACACCCCGTTTGAAGGTTCCTCCTTGTTTGGACCATCAGTTAAAGAAACTCTTACCTTCAGTCAACAGGAAGGTAAGACCTTATCTGCCTTCAGAGTCAAGTTTTCTTCCCCTCAATGGACCTTGTCCAGGAGCCAACTGAGTGGGAAGGAGAAGTGGCTCTATAAGTCTCAAGGGTCTTTCCCAGATCTGCAGAATGAATCCTCTTGTAGAGGCAGAGGTCAACACCATCCCAGAGGGAGAGGGGGTCCCCAAAACCAGGGCTTTACAGAACCCTTGTCTGACAAGCCCTATCAGCACTCCTGAAGCGTCGCCCGACTGTCCTACTCTGGAAGCTGTGGGGAGCAGACTATCATTACACCCTATCTCCTGGACAAACATAAACAGCAACTGGGTGTTAAATATAATTTCCAGAGGTTACTATATTCCCTTTTCCCTTCCTCTACACAGTTCCAGGTGATATGTCCCTGATGTGCCACCCAATTAGAGGAGAAGGCCTCTCTAGAGGTTCAAAAACTTCTCCAAACATCAAGGATGCAGAACTTACTCTTGCTTCCTTTTGGTGCCAAAGAAAATGGGAACTTCAACCGATCTTAGACTTAAGCAGTCTGAACTTGTTTGTAAAGAATTTATGGAGTTCTGAATGGTTAAAGTACAGTCCATTCTGCTGCTTCTACACAAGAACGACTGGGTGTGCTGTATAGAGCTCCAGGATGTGTACTATCATATCAAAATAGACAGGCGCTCCAGGAGACATTTGCACTTCCAGTGGGGAGCCAGTCATTACCAGTTCAGAGCACTGCCCTTTGGTCTCACCACCACCACCCCCAGGTGTTCACAAAATGCATGGCAATGGTTGCAGCCCACTTCTGTCTGCAAGGATTCCAGGTGTTTCCATACTTAGATGATTGGCTCCTGACGACACCTACAAGGCATCACCTACTTCAAGCAATTCATGATGTTCTTCATGTTTCACTGTTGCAGTCCTCACATATGGGTTATCCGGCTCCCGGTAGCCCTCAGTCAGCCCGAATACCAGAGTCCTTGGTATGATGTCGGCTGCCACCAAGTTGTAAAACTGATGTCAGTACATCAAGTATAAAGGGAGACAGCCAACGCCATTTCCTCAGTCTTTCTTGCCACGGAGCCCGAAGCAGATGCAATTCACACTAGTGCTGGTTGGCTGTTTACCTTCGTTTCACTTTCCGACTACCAAGTTGAAGACTCCTTCAGATAAGTACCCCATTGCTGCAGTCCTTACTATTGGGTATAGTCCGCATCCAGTCGGCAATACCAGTAGAGAGGCTGACGTCGGTCAGGATGCAGAAGCAGTTTTGCAGGTTGGCGTTCTGAAATCTTAAACAGAGTTGGCTAAGTAAACCCGTTGGGGAACATTTTGCTCTTTTCTTGCCGCAGTATTTAACCGGATGACAGAAAAAGTGAATAACTGTATTTCTTGTGGGAAACAGATACCTATTAAGAGGAGGTTAGACTGTGCCAGGTTAGTATTTGGGAAGCGTTGTAATTATAAAATGCCGCCGGATGCTCCCGCCCGCTTCGTCAAGAAGCGCAAGGACAAAACAGCAAGCCTAGGATTGATGAACCGCAGTCCTCAGTGGAGCCAGAGGTTTTGCCAGGAGTTTCCATGGAGTCCCAGGCAGAACCTTTACTGTTACAGGATGTGCCTTCTCAGGAGGTAGGCCAGGCTGAGGGGGCTTCACAGGTGACTGTTCTTCCCTCTCTTCCCAAGGTAGTTAGAGCCTGGGTTCTGTACCTAAGAAACATATGCTTAAAATGGCAGAGGATTTGATTACTATGATTAGGGGTTCTATGCCCCCGCCTGATAAGAGGCCTAGGGTGGAACCAGAGTTTGATTGTTTTGAACAGTGTTCAGAGGCTTCAGGGTCTTAAGACTTGCAGGAGTATCCTACTTATTCTGATTCTGATGTGGATGATTCCACTCCTACAGCTACTCCTCCTGAGGATTTCTCATTTTCAGAGACTCTGCATTCCATGAGGGAGCACTTTAAATGGGAAGGCCAGGATTACTCTGATTCCAGGAACATAGGCCCTTAGCTATTCCTCCTGTGTTGAATGTGGTGGAAGATGTTTTTGCAGAGGCTTCCCTGAACCCTGACTCTTTGCCTCCTGCTCCTGTTAAGCCTGATAGGTATTATAGGGCGGCCCAGGCTCATAAGTATTTGTTTCAGAGTCCTAGGGGACCCAGAAACTATTTCCCAAGGGCCTAAAGGTGTTAAAGCTTCTGTGGTTAAAAATCCTGTTCCCACTGATAAAGAGGCAAGGGCTTTGGATAGGTGGGGAAAGAAAGTGTATACTTCTTCCACTCTAGCCATGAGAGCATTGAATTGTCAGTTTCACATGCTAAAATATCAGAATTACCTCCTTTCACAATTGAAATCTAAGGTGGATGCTTTGGCAGGAGGTATTGAGTGTAAAGAGTTGCTGGATTTGGTTCATGTGTCTGAACAAGTGGGTAAGCATTCTTTGCAATGTGGTTTTGATGCTGTACAGGCCTCCTCGAGGGTGGCCGCTACTAGTTCTGTTCTTCGCAGGCATGCCTGGTTGAAGGATCAGAATTTAGCTGAGCATGTTAAGACAAGGATTTTGGATGCTCCTTTACAGTCTGATGTGTTGTTTGGATCGCCTGTGGAAGCAGTTTTAAAGAAAATGGAGGACAAAGCTAAGTCTATGCAAACTGTTAAAGATTTTTGCAGGTGCAGCCACCGAAATTTAGTAGAAATTGGTGGACATATCCTGCTTATGATTCCCAGTCTAGGGGTAGGTCTAGCTCAAGGTTCTTTTAGGCCTAGAACAGGGGACTTCTGGTGAGGGCAGGGGTCAGTCCTTAAACAGACCCAATGACCTGTCTTTTCAGCTGCCAGTGGATTCCCGGCTGGCAGCTCCTTTGGGAGGAAGACTGTCTCTTTTCAAAGAAAATTGGGATTTAATTACTCAAGACAAATGGGTGTTGGATATCATTCACCACGGTTACAGATTTTATTTCCATACAATGCCCCTTTCAAAGGCATGCCAGACGTTCCTCCTCCACAAAGAAAAGAGGCTCACAAGCAAGTTTCTCAATTACTCCAGATAGGGGCCATTCAGCCAGTCCCTGTATCAGAAAGGGGCCTAGGATTTTATTCTGTTCCTAGTACCAAAGAAAGGGAACACGTGGAGACCAATTTTGGATTTATCTCTCCTCAACACTTTTCTGGACATTCCCAAGTTCAAGATGTTGACGTTACAACAACTTTTACCTCTGCTGGGCAAAGATCACTGGATGGTAACTCTAGATCTCAAGGAAGCTTACCTTCATGTGCCTATCAGGCTAAGTTGCAGGAAGTATTTCGAGCTGGAAATTCTCATTATCAGTTCTCTGCATTGCCCTTTGGCTTATCTCCAGAGTATTCACAAAGGTTCTGGCTCCAGTGATAGCTTACTTCAGGCTTCAAGGAATTCAAATCTATCCTTACTTGGACGACTGCCTGATTCTGGCTCAAGAAAAGGAAGACCTTGTACAGCATCTGGAACATGTTATAGCAGTGCTAAGATGCCTAGGGTATTCTGTGAACGAAATAAAGTCCAGTCTAGTACCCTCTCAAGACATGTGCTTTCTGGGTGTGAGACTGAATACAGCAGCCCAGATGGCCTTTTTAACCCCAGACAAACAACAGAGTCTATCGCTTTACTTCCATCAACTATCTCATCAGTCCGTGCTGACTGCAAGGACAGTCCTTCAAGCATTAGGGTTCATGGCATCTTGTATTCTGGTGCTTCCCAATGCCAAACTGCATATGAGGAAGCTACAATGGTATCTCAAAAATGTATGGACACAGCACTGCCAGGATTTGGACACTGTCATTCAAATAATACCTTGCCTTCAAAAAGAATTTTTGTGGTGGGCTCAGGAATGTCACCTAAACAAGGGACTCTCTGTGACCCAGCCAGAGGCGAGTCAGATTTTAACGACAGATGCCTCGGACATTGCTTGGGGAGCTCATCTAAATGGACAGTGGATACAAGACAAGTGGCCTGCCAGACTACTGCATCTACATATCAACATGAAGGAGATGTTAGCAGTCCAGTTTGCATTAATGGCTTTCAAGGAGTTACTTCTTCCAGGGCAGGTGTTGATTCTAACAGACAACACAACTGTCATGTGGTACATCAACAAGCAAGGGGAACACATTCTTATCCTCTATGCAGGCAAGCAATGATTTTATGGGAGACTGCGCTAAGCTTGCAACTTACTCTTCAGGCAAGGTTTCTGCCAGGAGCACAGAACTCCTTAGCAGATGTGTTAAGCAGACAAATCATGGATCCCAGTGGAAACTGGATCTTCATGTATTTCAAAATTGACAGTGTCATGGGGAACTCCAGACATAGATCTGTTCGCTTCTCCACTAAACCACCAGCTGCCACAGTATTGCACAAAGGGGTTTCATCACACAGCTTGGAAAGTGGATGCTCTGTCTTTCAGTTGGAAAACCTTCATGTGTATGCCTTTCCTCCTCTACCTCTTCTTCCAAAGGTACTATTAAAGATCAGACAAGACAGGCCAAGGATGATTTTGATAGCTCCAGATTGGCCTCGGCAACACTGGTACCCACTACTACGGAGTCTGGTAAGGAAGCCTCCATGGCCTTTGCCTCTGATTCCTCATCTATTGTCTCAGCAGGATGGTCATCTGCTCAATGTCAAGCTTCACTCTCTTCATCTAACAGCCTGGCATATTCTGTGTTGAAACACAGCAGGTCTCAACTTCCTCAACAAGTTTTAAATGTGATTATGGAAGCTAGAAGACCTAGTACAAGGAAAGTGTACGCAGAAAAATGGAAGAGATTTTTATTTTGGAGTACAGCAAAGAATTTGCAGGTTTCTGAGCCTAATTTGAGTCTTCAATACCTTACTGAGTTATTGGACAAAGGTTTGTCCTTCTCTTCTATTAAGATTCATGCTGCAGCGATTTCAGCTCACTATGATTGTGACCCACCATTGTTTTCGCATCCTTTGTTCAAGCAGTTTCTTAGAGGGGCAAAGAATATAAGACCCCCGTAGAGCTCCTACTCCTGCTTGGGATCTCAATTTGTGTTGGAAAAACTTACTCTACAACCTTTTGAGCACTGCTGACTTGAAATACTTGTCATGGAAGACTGGTTGTCTGTTGGCTATTACTTCTGCAAGAAGGGTGTCTGAGTTGCAGGCCCTTATGGCAGTAGAGCCATTTTGATTTTCCATAAGGATAGGGTATCATTACGTACTAATCCTTCCTTTATGCCTAAGGTGGTTTCTAGTGTGGCTTTAAACCAGACTATTCATTTGCCTACTTTTTATGCAGACCCCAAGATAAAGGGGAAAAGATTTTGCACACTTTAGATGTACACAGTATTATTTAAGCAGGACTAAGGATTTTAGGCAGTCTCAGCAGTTGTTTGTTTCTTTTGCTTTGAGTTCAGGGCAAGCCTGTGTCAAAACAAACTATTTCTAGGTGGATTGGCTTTTGCATTGCATTTTGTTATTCCCATCATGGCAAGGAGATTCCAGCTGGGATTAGGCCTCATTCCACTAGGGCTGCTGCCACTACAACAGCATTTCTAAGGGGGGTGGCAACTAAGGATATTTTGGAAGCAGCTACTTGGAGTTCAGTGCATACTTTCTCTAAGCATTATCACCTTCCTATCTACTCTAAGTCTAGGGCTGGTTTTGCCACAGCTGTTTTGCAAGGCATGTTGTCAGCTCCTGCTTCTTTATGATTTGCCAGCCTCCCTTACCTCTGCTTTGGGATTCTAGGACTGCAGCAATGGGAAGAACATAGTACAGTTTTGTACCTACCATAAATGTAGATGTTCGAGGATCCCATTGCTGCAGTTCCTCCTTCCCCTCTGTGTTTAGGGGTGGTTGTGTAGGTGAGGTTTCAGGCTTATCTTTTTGTATATGTTCTTGTATATCTTGTACATATTTTTGGTGCAGGTATTTTGGGCCTTGTCTTTTTAGGATCTTCTGACATCTGGGGCAAGAAAAGACTGATCATGCGCATTAGTACCCTCTGGTATTCGGGCCGACTGGATGCGGACTATACCCAATAGTAAGGACTGCAGCAATGGGATCCTCGAACATCTACATTTATGGTAGGTACAAAACTGTACTTTGTGGATCCTCTTTTCTTGCTTTAATGAATGTCAGATAAAGTTAATAACTGTCTTGACTGTGAAAAACAGATTCCACACTGTAATTTCCATTCCTATCATACAACTTGTTTGGGCCTTGAGTGCGATGTCCCTAACTGTGATCTCTGTGCTTCCTTTAACCCGCTTACCATATACCGTAAAGCTAAGATTTTGTATAAGCATTTCGGAGTCTGGCCTAAGTTCATCGGTATGGCATCTTCTGGTCTCCCAACTTCAGATATACCTAGGAAACACAAAGACAAGGACCGCGACAGGCCTAGGGTTAAATCTACTGACTACGCACCAGTGAAATTGGTCGCCAGCACAGCAGTAGTCAGTGAGGCACTTACATAGCCCCTGCAGTCCGCAGATTTTCAGCCACAAGCCTCGGCCGAGACCTTTATGGAGTCCTCCATGTCGCAGGCTGCTATTTTGTCTTCAGACCCTCCATCTGTCGCCACCTCAGATGGGTCCAGAGCCGCTTTGCAGGCACCGGCTTCTGACGCTTCTTCTTTTCAACATGAGACCAGAACCAGATCGACTACCTTAATTCAGACTTCTGCAGTTGCTAGGCCTCCCAAGTCCCTCCGGATTCCTAGTAAACCGTCCAGCCGCAAACCTACTCACAAGCAGGCGTCGGCCTCCCCTCCTGTACCTCAGTCCCAGTTAGTAAAGATGGCTGGTGATCTTCTTTCCCTGATTAGGGGCTCTTATCCCCCCTCTTCAAAGAGGGCTAGGGAATTATCTCCTGATGTTTTCTCTGTCTCAGATTCTGAGATTTTCAGTATGTCTGCTGGTGAAGAAGGAAATTCTCAACTTTTTTCTGGATTTGAGGATTCTGATGCTGAGGACTGTATCCCTTCTGCCTCCCCTCCAGAAGATTTTTCCTTTGGGGATACTTTGAATACTCTTAGAGAGCATTTTAAATGGGAATGTCAGGATTTTCCACAGTCTAAGAAAATAATTGGGGAATTTTTAGATTTGCCACAGCATAAGCCTCTGGCTATACTTCCAGTTTTGGAAGTTGTGGATGATGTTTTCATGGAAAATTCTTTAACTCCTAATTCTGTCCCTCCTTCTCCCAGAAAACCATATAGGTATTACAGGGTTCCTGAATCTCATCAATTCCTTTTTAAAAACCCTTCTGCTGATCCAGAAATTATTTCTCAAGGCCCCAATGGTGTTAAGGTTACTATAGCTAAAAACCCTGTGCCTTCTGATAAGGAATCTAGGTGGGGTAAAAAAGTTTATACCTCTGCAACTCTTGCCATTAGATCCGTGAATTGTTTTTTTCACATGCTTAATTATCAGCAGCATACTTTGGGGGCTGTTAAGGCTAAACTTGGAGATATTCCTTCCATGACTGAGAACAAAGATTTACAAGACTTACTGAATTCTGCCACTTTAGTTAATAAGCATCCACTTCACTGTGGTTTTAACACTTTGGAGGCTTCCTGCAGAGCAGCAGCCACTGGTTCCATAATTAGAAGGCATGCTTGGCTCAGGGAGCAGCCTCTCTCTGAACCAGTTAAATCTAAATTGCTGGATGTTCCTTTGCACAAGGACAGTCTTTTTGGTAATAAGGCTAAGGAACTAAAGAAGTTGGAGGATAAGGCAAAATCTATGCAAGCTGTAAAAGATTTCCTTCAGGTTCAGCCTCTTCAGTTTAGTAGGCATTATCCTTCCAAAAATTGGTCTTTTCCTGATCCTGGCAAGCAGGGTAACTCTAGGCCTAGGGGTTTCAGATCTTCGGCAAGCAGGGTCACTTTAGGCCTAGGAGTTTCAGATCTTCCAGAGGCCAGGCTTCTGCCCCTCAAAGAGTTAAACAATGGCATTCTCCTTCTGCTAAGTCAGAGTTCTAAGCCAGCTTCCCAAAGCAAACATTCTCAATGACTCCGGACTTCTTATGCCTACCTCTGCGGACCCTGGGTTTCCTTTGGGGGGAAGGTTAGCCAGGTTCGCAGAGGTATGGTCTACCATCACAGATGACAAATGGGTTCTCAGTATAGTAAACCAAGGTTACAAGTTTTACTTTCATACCTTCTCTGTTTTACAAGAATACCCAGACATACCCAGAACTCTCAGGGCAGAGGTAGGAATTCAAATTCTTTCTCTACTGACCATGGGGGGCTATAGAGCCAGTTCCTGCAAATCAGACAGGCCTAGGTTTTTATTCAAGGCTTTTTCTGTTACCCAAGAAAGGGGGCATCTGGTGCCCTATTCTGGATCTGTCCATTCTAAACACTTTTCTGGTGATTCCCAAATTCAAGATGCTCACCCTTCAACAATTACTACCAATGCTGGGCAAGGATTCATGACTGGTAACTTTGGATCTCAAGGAGACTTATCTGCACATCCCAAAAAGTTGCAGACCGTTCCTTCGCTTCTGGGCTGGGGAGCAACACTTTCAATTTTCTGCTTTGCCATTTGGCTTATCTACTGCTCCCAGAGTTTTTATGAAGTTCCTGGCTCCAGCCATTGCTTTTTGCAGGCAGAGAAACATTCAAATGTATCCTTACCTGGACAACTGTCTCATTCAAGCAAACTCCCCAGAACAACTAGAAAAGGATGTGGATTTCGTGAAGAACATTCTTACTTCTTTGGGTTACACTCTCAACGAAAAGAAGTCAAAGTTGGTTCCTTCAAGGGAGATGGTTTTCCTGGGAGTGAGTCTGAATACAGCCACCCAGATGGTATTCCTCCCTCAACAAAAGCAAGAAGATCTTTCCGCTTACTTCATGAACTTGGCAAGCATGACCCAGCTCTCTGCAAGGCAATTCCTGCAAGCACTGGGGTTCATGGCTTCATGTATTTTGATGATCCCATACACAAGGCTGCATATGAGAAAACTTCAGTGGTACCTCAAGAATCTTTGGTGTCAACACACAGAGGACTTGGACTTGATTCTTCCCCTGATTCCCTGTCTACAAATGGAGTTCCTCTGGAGGGTGACAGCCTGTTCTCAGAACAAGGGTCTGCCTTTCCGCCCACTGCATGCCAGCCAGATTCTCACCACAGACTCTTCAGATGTTGCATGGGGGGGCTCATCTGGAGGGCAGGGGCATACAGGGGACTTGCAGCACCCAGCAGATTCATCTGCACATAAACTTAAAAGAATTCTTGGCAGTGCAGCAGGCCTTGTTGGCTTTCAAGGACCTACTCTTCCCTGGGACTCTGCTGATCAGAACAGACAATACCACAGTCATGTGGTACATCAACAAGCGGGGGGGGGGGACTCGCTCTTACCCCTTGTGCAGACAAAGCATGAGACTGTGGTCCATAGCAGCATCCATGGGCTTACATCTAACAGCCCAGTATCTTCCAGGGAGGCTAAACTCCCCGGCGGATCATTTGAGCAGACATTCTGGATCTTCACAAGTGGCAACTGAACAGGGACATTTTCCATCACGTCATTCATCATTGGGGCACCCCACAAGCCGATCTTTTATCCTCTCACACCAATCATCTCCTTCCAACCTTCTGCACCAGGGAGTTTCACAACAAAGCTTGGAGGGTGGATGCGTTGTCCTTCCCATGGACATATCTCTGTTTATGCATTCCCTCCTCTGCCTCTTCTTCCCAGAGTGCTACTAAAGATCAGGGATGAAAAACCAAAGGCAATTCTGATAGCTCCAGATTGGCCCAGGCAGCATTGGTATCCCCTTCTTCGAAACCTTTCCCAGGCTCAGCCTTGGCATCTTCCCCTGGTACCAGATCTGTTGATTCAGGGAGGGGGAAAGTTCCTCCATCCTCATCTTCAAACTCTGCATTTAACTTCCTGGCTAATACTTTAAATCTTTCCCAACAGGTGGTTGAAGTTTTTCATGAGGCCAGGAGGCCTAGCACCAGAAAATCCTATGCAGATAAATGCAAGAAATTTTGTTCTTGGATGCTAGCTAAAGAAGACTCTTCTCATCCTTCTCTTTCACTCATTCTTGACTACCTAGCAGGATTGCTTAATGGTGGACTTTCCTTTTCTTCCATCAAAATTCACGCTTCAGCAATTTCGGCTCATTGTTCTTTTGAGCAACCCATTTCTTCTCACCTCTTGATGAAGCAGTTCCTGAGGGGAGCTAGTAATCTTAGACTTCCCAGAAGAGCTCCTACTCCTGCTTGGGATCTTAATTTTGTCCTGGAAAAACTTACTCTGCCTCCCTTTGAACCAGCTGCCTCTGCAGATTTGAAGTTTCTATCCTGGAAGACAGCTTTCCTTTTAACTATTACTTCAGCTAGAAGAGTATCTGAGCTGCAAGCCTTAATGGCAGTAGAACCTTTCATTATTTTTCACTCAGATTGGGTTTCTCTGAGAATCGGTCCCTCCTTTATGCCTAAGGTGGTTTCCAGTTTAATCCTTAACCAGTCTATTCACCTGCCTACGTTTTTCAACAATCCCCAAAATAAAGGGGAAAGGATTCTGCACTTTCTTGATGTGCATAAACGGCTGAGATTTTACTTAGGACTAAATCCTTTTGAAAATCTGAACAGTTATTAGTTTTGCTTCTGGGGCTCAGGGTAAAGCTATTTCAAAACAAACCATCTCCAAATGGATTGCTCATTGTATTCACTTTTGTTACCTGCAGCATGGGAAGATTCCCCCTCAGGGTATTAGGACCCATTCTACTAGAGCAGCCTCTACCTCTACAGCCTTTTTGAGAGGTGTGCCTACTAAGGACATTCTAGAAGCAGCTACTTGGTCTTCTGTCCATACTTTCACAAAGCATTACAATCTACCTTTGTTTTCTAAATCCTGGGCTGGTTTTGCCTCTGCAGTTTTGCAGGGCCTCCTTACAAACCCTTAATCTGTGATCCTTCCTCACCCCTTTGTCTTTTTACTGGCTTTGGGAATCAACCCATATGTGAGGACTGCAACCGTGAAACATGAAGAACATAGTACAGTTGTGTACACTTACCATAAATGTAGATGTCCGAGTGTATTCACTGTTGCAGTCCTGGTTTTCCAGCCACCATTCACCTTTTTTTTCCTAAGGCACAGACTATAGATTTTTATTTTTTGTATGACGTGTCCAGGGTGCTACCATTCCTGGGTTAGTCTTCTTTTGGGGGCTCCTGACAGTTAAGGCAAGAAAAACTGAGAAAATGGTGTTGGCTGCCTCCCTTTATACTTGACGTACTGACATCAGTTTTACAACTGGCGGCGGCCGACATCATGTACCAAGGATTTTGGTATTCAGGCTGACTGAGGGCTACCAGCAGCCGGATAACCCATATGTGAGGACTGCAACAGTGAATACACTTGAACATCTACATTTATGTTAAGTGTACACAACTGTACTTTTACAACTGTTCAATTGCCTAGGAATCACTGGGAATCTGGCAAAGTCAAAGATGTCACCCGTACAGGATGTAAAGTTCATAGGAGTGCAATTGAACTACACAGATAGCTGCCCTACCACCGCAGAAAATAAATCTTTGAGACAGCAGATTTGACTGTTACTAGAGACCCCGCCACCTCCAGCTTATCTGATCCTCATGGCCCTGAGGTCCATGTTAGCTGCCATTCTTCTGGTCCCTCTAGCCAGATTCTTCATGCAAGTTCTCCAGAGGACCCTAGCAGTCCAATGGTCTGTTCTGCATCAACCATTGTCAAACCCCATCAGACCAACTCTGATTTTCAGGCATCATCTGCAGTGGTGGATGCTTACAGATGATCTCCATCTTGCAGGATGCTTCACCTCTCCTCCACCTATAGCCACAGTGACCACGGATGCTTCTCTGTTGGGGAGTGGCATTTTCAGGGAAGAATGATCCAGGGCACATGGTCCACGACAGAGACCAAATTGCACATAAATATCTTGGAGATGATGGAGTTTCTTCTAATGTTGCAAACCTTTCAGGACTGCCTCCCTCTGGGAACAATTGCAATTCTTACAGACAATATGTCGGTGATTTGGTACATCAATAAGCAGGGGGGACCCGATCACACCCATTGTGCAGGGAGGCCATAAGAGTTTGGGAATGAGTGATCTCTTCAGACCACTTTCTCATTGCAACGCACATTCCGGGGGAGTCCAACGTTCTGGTGGCAGGCTGAGCAGATCAATCTTGAGTCCACAAGAGTGGTCTCTGAATCAATCTGTAGCTGATCAAATATTCAGCCATTGGGGCCAACCTTGCTGCAATCTCTTTGCGCTCCCCTGAACAAGTGCAGGAAGTATTTCACTCTGCCCCCCCACTTGGGGGAGTCACCCATGTGTTGTCTAGTCCATGATAGGCCCCTGGGTCTCATGTCTGCTTATCCTCCAATTCTCCTGATTCCCAATGTCTTACAGAAAGCCAGCAGGTTGAAGACCAATCTAATCCTCTTGCCTCCTCCTGGCCTCATCAGGTATGGTTCTCCTTCCTGCAGTCTCACAGAAAGTATCCCCATGGATGCTGGATCTCAGGCAGGATCTTATTTTCCATCCATAGGAACATCAGATTCTCAATCTCCAATCCATGAGGCTTAACCGCTTGGTTTCTCCACTTGCAGTGATTCTATGAAAATCCAAACTGGCATCCCTGGTTTAAGAAATTATATTTGCCTTTCAGAAGTCTTCCACCAAGAAAGTATGTAATAGTAAATGGAAGAGATTTTCCCTTTGGGCATCGGAACAAAATATTGATCCTTTTTCAGCTTGTATTTTGGATATTTTTGTTTTAGTTCACTTTTTCAGCATGGAGCTAGTTTTTCCTCTATAAAATTACAACTAGCAGCTACAGTATTACGAACTTTCATGTAGGAAAAGGTAACAATCTTTTGTCTTCCCTCTCCACTTCAGGTTTATGCAGGGCCTTCATGAAAGGAGTCTTTCATCTCAGACCTCCAGTAAAAGATCTTCCCCCTCCTTAGGATCCCCCTGTTGTGGTTCAAGGCCTTACTCAGAGAGACCCTTTGAACCTGTTAGCTTGTGTGACTTCAAATTTTTGTCTTGGAAGACTGCCTTTCCTAGTGGCCATTACTTCAGCAAGAAGAGTGTCAGAATTGCAAACTGTCTTTCCAGCCACCTTACATTACCTTCTTCAAAGATGGTCTCCCTCAGAATGAATCCTTTCTTCATACCAAAGGTTTCCACAGAGACCAATATTAACCAGACCATTCACTTGCCTGTATTCTTTACTAATTATTCCAGTAGTGGTGAATATATGCTGCATTTGCTGGATGTACATAGACAGTTGTGCTTATATTTACACAGAACTAAACCAAAACAGTAAATCTGAGAAATTGTTCATCTCCTTTTCACCAAATAGATTAGGTTAGGCCACATCCAAGATTACTTAAGCCAAATGGATCACTGATTGTATTTCTGCAGTACACTCCAAGCATGGCATGCAACTTCCCCGTCCTGTTATAGCTCACTCTACCAGGTTCACATCTACCTCCTCTGCAAGAACTCCTGTTGATAAATTTTTGCAGCAGCAACCTGGTCCAAATCTCATACTTTTATATCTGACTATAAGTTGCACATTATTTCTAGAAACAGAACACCCTTTCCTTCAGCAGTGCTCAGGTATATCCTTCTTTCAGGGCCACCAATGGTTTACGTAGCTGAGGATTCTGACACTGTGGTGATGCATAATGAAATGGACAACATCAGAGTAGAAGTTATGTACTTACCATAACTTGGCATCTGTGTTGTCCAATTTCATTATGCATCACATCACACCCTCTTCCCCCATCCTAAGTCAGCTGAGAACAATAGAGAGGATATGAAAACCCACAGGTTTCTAGTTTGAGCTTTAATGTGTTCACTTTGTTTTTGCTATTCTAGTAGTATAATTTTAATCACTTTTGAAAGGGCAGCAAACTCTATCTGAGGGGTTAGAGAAGGAGTGTGGCATTATGCGAGATGGAGGAGCTTGATGCTCGGATCATAAGTCTGGAAGAAATGGCCAAGTCAGATTCGTAGACCCAGTGGTGATGCATAAGGAAACTGGACAACACAGATGCCCAGTTATGGTAAGTACATAACTTCTATTTTTTCACAATCTGAAACTCATTTTCCTATTTACTTATTTGCCTTAGTGCCAACATATCATTACACAAACAATCTATCCTATAATATGCAACATTGAGTTCCTTTTTTGAAATTTCTTTTTATGTGCCATTGGTTAAGATGTTCCTCATCCTACCTACATAGTCTGATTCATAACGGCTAACCCCCTCCATTATCTGCTTTCATTAAATGTATAGTTTTGTTAATACAAATAGATTTCAACATTTCTTGCTCCATGTTGTTCAAGTTGAAGCTATACTTTCTGTTATGGAAGCCAGTAATACCTAAAAAGTTGCTTATATCATCACAAGTTTTAATAAGGAATTATAGAAACCAAGGATCTTTAATCTGTCTTTGCACATAGTGATTAGTTTATTTAAACAAAATATGCGAATATGATTTATGCATGTTTTTAGGTAAGCCAAACCCTTAGTTCCTTAGGTCAAAGTTGTTGGTGGTGGCATAGGGGTTGATTAGTGCAGACTGGCAGGGGCGTCTCAGGGACCAAATACCCTTCATGACTGCTTGATAACAGCCTCTCTGATAAGTTTTTTTTATGAGAGAGTTCATGATCAATAATCCACAGGCAAGAGAGGAAGGAGATTTAGAATAATGGCCAAAACAACTGCTGCTAGCTAGTCAGAAAACAGTATTCTCAATAAAACAGATCCAAATCTGCAAATTATAAATAACATTAAACTAACAAAGCGCATAATGTAAAAAAAAATCACTGTAACACAACTTAACATGACCATCTCTACATTACTAAATAATTCCACAAAGCCACAGCAGTATTTTAAAATAGCTGTACAAATTAAAAAGTAAAATATATACTCTGCAAAAAAACCCAGCCAAGCTAAAGTTTTCACTGTGTGTGATACCTTTAACCTCCTGCTATGAAGGCCCATGGGATATATGAAAATGATCCCCTTAATGACATAGTGTTTTAGCAACATGGCTTCTGCATGCCAATGTAATTTTATTTCTTTAAGCCTTTATGGGTACATTCAGGCCAACAAAGCCAAAACCTACTAGCTATGGACATGTATGTTTCAGCATTTTTAGTGACCGCATCAGCACCGCATAAGTCCCCTTAAAGACATAGTGTTTTAGCTGCAAGGTTTAAGTATCACACTGTGAAAACTCTAGCTTGGCTGGGTTTTTCTTATAGTTTTTGCTGAATGGTTTGTATATGTGACCTTTTTACCCTTTGGTTTGAATTTTAATTGGGATATTTTGCAAGTATCTTAATGTTTATGGGCATCAGTTGGGTTTAAAGTCCATGTGTTTCTAAATCATAGCCAAACAATCCATATAGATGGAGTCCTTATATCCCAAAATGGGTACAATAGTTTCAGTTATACTGATATAAATATTAATTTGACCCATTTCCATCTGTTGGAAAAAAAGGTTTTTCTTTTATTCTCTCAAAAGATTTCATCTTGGTAGAGTTTTTCACTGAATTGACATTGTATAATAGGAAATTAAATATGGCTATACATTTTTTGATGCAATACCATAGTCAATGGCTTCAAGAAGAAAAGTACATTCAATCCTATTATGCATCCCTTTATTCAAACATTTGAATGGGTTTATGAATCTGAAATACATAAATGAGGCAGACCTAGGAAGAAAGTAAAATATTAAAATCTTACACATGAACAAAGGCAAACTCCTTGCACGTTAAAAGCATAAATCTATCTGCATTTTGAATGCAGAATAAATGCGGTGGCACAGTATTTTTGATGTAATGGACTATGCATGTATTCCTCGAAGGTCTTTTGACTGAGACGCTATAAACATTAAAACTTTCTTTCAGGGATCTTTAGCCTGTTTGATTTATTTTATTTTGCAGTTTATTATATTTTTTACTTTGTATTGTGGTTGGTATACATGTATCATGTTTGGGATTCTCCAGAATAATGAGACTTATTTCCAAGTGTCATGGAATCAAGTAAATATCGCCTGTAGGGGCATTGATTTGTATTCATATGATTGTTTTATGGAGGCTCTAATAACAGCAAAAGTGCATGAATTTTTACATGTACAGGACCCTGTCATTCTGATGATTTTTGGGGTGACCAAGTTCCACAAAAACAACAAAAATCTTCCTTTTCAGCCCATTGTGGTGGCCCACAGTTCTAAAATATATCAACTGGCAGTTTGTATAGATAGGTTATTAAAACCAGTATTCAGTGAACTTTCACATATGCTAAAAGATTTCTGGGGCTTTTTAGAGAGGTTGAAACAGGATTTGTGGGCTAAAGATGTGGCTTTTTAACCGTAGATGTTCTAAATCTATTTCATACCTCTCAACTGTTGAGATTTTTGCAGAATGTCCAGATTCTTACCTCATACTTTTCATAGGAGGTTACTAGGCTAATGGCCCTGGGGCCCTTACATGCTTAGTCAAGAGTTTATCCGCAAAAAAAGAAACCTCAGTCAGCACCTGTCACCCTTGTCAATGAGGGACAAAGGTGGAACCCCTGGGACAAATTTGTGGTTTCCCATCCACTCATCAAGGTTGCGCTTGAAGAGCGTCAGCGAGGTACTCTGACCCGTATGAGAAGTCTATTCCAGAGACGGGGCAGCCGCTGGGAGACGCACCTGTCTCTCCAGCAGGTTTTGTTGATGTCGCATATTAGATTTAGGCCTTTCGAGCAGGTAATGTGCGAGGAATTAGACACACGGATAAGGAGCATCTCTAGTAGGGCAAGGTCTGATATTGCCTTGTAGGTGAGACACAGATCACCTCTGCGCAATCTGTATGATACCAAGTAGAGTCATAGTGATTTGAGCCTGTCCGCATAACACAGGTGTTGGAGGCCATGAATTCTCTTTTGGTTTGTTCCTCATAAAATTTCTGTTTTTCTGGCAATTCACTGAGGACTCAAGTCACTAACTAATGACAAACATTTGGGTTTTAGACCTTATATATTTCAGAACATGCATACTAACACAAATCCTTTCTAAGTTTATAAAAGCGATTTTTAAAATCTGTCCCTA
Organism: Protopterus annectens; assembly: GCF_019279795.1. Taxonomy (NCBI): domain Eukaryota; kingdom Metazoa; phylum Chordata; order Ceratodontiformes; family Protopteridae; genus Protopterus; species Protopterus annectens. The sequence continues at coordinate 513,751,537 of NC_056745.1, forward strand.
TTGTTAGTCCTTTGTCCTCCCATTACTTAAAGCTTTGTCCAGATTTGTTACACTAATAGGTTGAACGATATGATCTGTTTACCAGTATTCCACAGAATTAAGGAGTTTGAATTATCTTGTGGACTGGCACAGAAGAGATGGTTAAAGGGTTTATAAAAAAACTTCATGACACCACAGAATTTTTAAAATTTACATTCAGTTATGTCAAACACAGTGTCAGTTATTCTTGTATAGCCATCACCTGTACATAGATTTTACCGCTAATTTGTATGGAAACCTACGTTCAGTAATGACTACAGCCACCACCATTTTATATATAAAACACCTGGTTAAAGGTCAGTTTATTTGATTACCACGAATGTGTTTGACTATGCAGTTTTCAACTTGGAAAAGAAATAAATAAATAATGGTTTCAGATAGAGGTTATGGGTTAATATGATTGAACAGATCTTGAACGAAGTGTCTAGTGCATGGGCAACAAAGTACAAGCCCCTACTGAGTTTAGGTATCGCAACCAATAAACCAAGGGTTGGGAGGGTGGCCTAATGGTTAAGGTGTTTGCCTTACAAACACAAGGTGCAGGGTTTGATTCTCACTAGGGATAATTGGCTAGGCTTAAAATGGCTCGCAAGGGCAGTTAGCTTAGTACTAATCTATGAACCTATGAACAGTGTTTAACTAGCAGTGGTAAGAGTAATAAGTCATATCAGAGATCATTTGTGATTCAATACACTTTGGGTTCACAAACAGTAAAAAAAATTGTCAGGTAACTGGAATATGTTTGAAACTAATGGCACTTTGATGGATATATTGAGTGACCTCCTGTACTTTGTATATTAAATATCCCATAATTTGAAAAACGTGTTTGAAACAAGGGTTGACAAAATAATAACTTTAGAAATAAGGGACACTGGAAAATGTGGTATTTGTAACCAGTATTGTTACATATTGGAGGGTAATTCATTAAAACTGGATTGCTATGAACAGCAGTCCATACAGTTGCAGCATGGGAATGGTGGCTCACTGGGCTTAGTATATATTTCTAAATATATATTTTTTACACAGTTTCACATAATTTTATGTAATGTAATGTATTATTGCACAATTATTTAATATTACGCAATATATAATAGCAATAGTGTAACTTTAAAGCAGGGCTAGGTGGTGGTGATGTAAGTTGGATTATATCCAATCAAATGCAAGTTATTATTTAAAGAAGTGATGTGATTAACACTATGTCTGATGAAGTTTAACATTGTTTTAAATGAAAGCATTCACTATTTATTGTTTCTACACCATTAAAGTGTTAAAATTTTATACAATCTGGTGTTTTTATTTGATTGAATGAGAAGAGTGGCTTAGGGTCCAGGCCATATCTCTTGCTTTGTGTTGTTTTTTTTTTTTGTGTGGTTTTTAATTTACCTGAATTACAATGACTACTCTTCTAAACCCTTTAAAATGACTCTGTGTAGCATACATACCGAAACCGTACTGATTGTGAGGAAGCTGACATTTTGCCATGAAATTATTATTGTTATATTACTATTATTTTAATACTGTTATTATTTTAGTTTACTTTGTCACATAGCACTCATAAAAAAACATGAACACATTTAATTATATAGAACGAAAGAGAAGAAATGTGTGTGTGTGTGTATATATATATCATGAATATATATATATCATGAATAAATGGAAATGAACTGGGAACAGTTCTGCCTTGTTTACAAGACTTGTAAGCATGGTTGTAAAAATGACATTTCCACTGTGTTATCTCCCTTTGCAGAAAGGCACATACATGATGATGTGGAAGCAGTCAAGATTAGCACTTACATCTAAAGTGTAAGCGTGGTATGAAAACTTTCCCATGTGAAAACAATCAATGGTAGTGGTAAAGGCATTGAGGGATAACCAAGAAGAAAATTCTGTATGGATGAAAGTAGAGATTTATTTGTGCAAATAAAGTATAAAGAAATAGTGAGTGAGTTTTCAAAAATTTTTCAATACCTTTATTGAATTATCACTTTGTAGCATAGGCAAATATAGATTTATATGAAAGTAATCAAACTGTATTAACAAGTTCACATTTATAAATGTTATAATTCACATTTATTGTTATAAATCATATAAGCTAAGCAACATTGCATAAATTATTCAACTCCTGCCTTCTCTTAAAACTCATTTTTCCTCTAAAAAATTTTTCTGCATGTATTGTTTCCACAGTTTTCATTTTTTCTATCTTATTTACTCCTAACCTTTTTCTAAAGATCCCACTTTATATTCCTTCATCTTTGTTACAATATTGACTACTTTAGTTAAAGTTGGTTTAGATTTTGATTTCCATTTTCTAGTAATTGCTTTTTTGGCCGCCCCCAGAATTAAACTCTGCAAGGCCTTACTATGTCAAGTCAATTCAGTCCTATATCCCAACTAAAAAAAAAATTCCTTAGTCATTTCTACATCTAGTATTCCTTACAGCATACTCTGTATGGAATTTTTAAAGTCTTCCAACTCATTAAACTCATAAAAAATATATTCTCAGTTACATGTTTCTTCCCCATCACACCTCCAACATTTGCAATCTACCTGAGGAAAAATTGTTTGGAGTCTGCTTGCAGTGTAAAACTGTCTGTGCAAACACTTTCAGGGAAAAATCCTAAGTCTTCCAGATTTTGTGGCATATGTTCTCCCATTTGTTCTTTGTGAATTGCAAATTTAATCTGTCTTCCCAATCTTTTCTGATGTCATGTAATTGATTCCTATAGTTATCATGCAATATTTTATATATCTTACTAAATATCCCTCTAGCAGCAGCTTCTGTTTTAGATTGAGTTAAAAACTCAGTCAGTGCAGGTATTTCATTTAGGATTCCACTAAAGCCTTTCTTTTTGTCTATACTCTGATATCAATCCCTGATGGGGAAGATAGTCACTAGCCTGCAATCCAAATGTCTTCTTGGCCCCTTCCCATTATGTTACTGTTCCTTCTCTAATTATTTGTTCTCAGTACCTTGTTTCCTTTGCCATCTTCCTGCAGTAAATTCCAGCCTCCTCCTGTCTGTTCTGTGTACTCTTAATTGCAGTCATCCCTATTTTCAAAGTCTCGTTTCTCCATTCCCATGTTGGTGTAGTTATTAGTATACTTTCTGCTACTTTATGAATGTAATATTTTATATGACTGCTTTGTTCTCTTTAAGGATCTGCTTCCAAAATCCCATTCTTTCCTTATTTCTTGAATTACCCCCCTGCTTCATCATCATCTCTTTCCAATTTGAATTCTAACTTTCTGCTTGTGTTACATATAAGATCCTTCACTGTATAGCTCTAAAATATCCCATTCAAATCAGGTAATCTTAAACCACCTTGTTCTGTTGGGAGGATCAACTTATCCCACTTGACTCTTGCCCTCCCATGTAAAATCCTTCAATTCTTTATTACTATCCACAGCTTCTCCTCTAGTTGATAAAAATATGCCTGAGCTGTGTATAAAACTAAAGGGACTAAAAACATTTTTACTGCTTGTGTCTTGCTATCTATATCCATAGGTAATAGCTTCCAATTTCTCAGTTTTTGTATTATTATTTGTTTAGTCTCATTCCATATAACCTTAGCTGCCATATTTGAATCTTTTTTAATCCATACTCCTAAATACTTCATTTTATCATGTCCACATAAATAGGGGTATTGCTGAACCAATTCATATGTTGGTACATAGTTTATAACTATAGCCTTTGATTTATCTTCATTAATTTTATATCCCAGAAAAACAGGACTGTTTTAAAATATTCCACAACACTGAGATGTCCTTTTGTGGTTCCATCCATTAGAAAATATCTGCAAATAAACCAATTTTCTTGAACACCATACCAATTGTGTCCTTGAGTTTGAGTCCCTTATCTTATTTGCCAATGGTTCTAAATATAACACGTGTAAAAAGGGAAAAAAGGACACTCCTGCCTGCCTGGTTCTTCTGTTCAGACACAACTTTATATATATGTCTATATATATATATATATATATATATATATATATATATATATATATATATATATTTTTTTTTTTTTTTTTTTCCTAATTAACCTTCTTATTGTAGCAGGAAATGAGGAAATGCAAATGCTTCCATTGACAATCTCATAAAATCTGTTTGCTCTGTCAAATGCTTTCTCTCCATCAAGACCCACCCAATAACAGCAGTATTTTCTTATATTCTGCATCCCTCTGCATCATCATTGTTCTATTAGTTTAGTCAAACATTTGCCTCCCCTCCACAAAACCGCATTGGTATATATCTTTCAGTTTTGGCGTCACATTTGACTTTCTTTTAGCCATTGTAGATATAAACACTTTATAATCATGGTTTAATATTGAAATTGGTCTATATGAAGCTGGGTTAGATGGGTCTTTACTATCTATAGGTATTACAGCCTCCACAACTTTTTTCCCCGATATTGTTGCTTCCCATCGTTTTAAAATACTGTTGAACAAAGCTTTTCACATCTTTATCACTTTCTTCCCTCCTAGCTTCCAAATTTCCACTAGAATGCCATCTATTCCTGGAGACATTCCTGCAGATTGATTATACATCACCATTTTTAACTCATCTCCTCCTATCTTAACTATTAGTTGTAGAGCCTCATTTACCTCTAACCTTGGCATATTTTCGTCTTCCATAAATATTTCCATTTTGTTCTCCAGTTCTCTGCTTTATACAAATTTTCATAAAATTTCTGAATATCTCTAATACTACTACAGGATCTCTAATTATTTTTCTTGTTATAGGCTCCATAAGTTTGACAACAACGCTTTCTGTTTAAGTTGTTATGCCATATGTTTTTGTGTTCTGGAGTTATTTAAAAAAAAATTGCTTAACAGCAATCTTTCTAAACTCATGCATGTTATCCAGGTTATCTCTGTGAGGTTCCCTTTATTTTGTAATGCATTAACCTTTGTTAGACCGTCTAAATAATTATTACTTCTTAATCAGATCTCTCTCTCTTATTTCTGCCCTATATTTAAACTGTACTTTCATTTTATCCCACTTACTATCTATAACTTCTGGAGTACTTTGTCTTTCCGTAATATCTCCCAGATAATTTCCACTTCCCTATTCCTTAAATTCCTCTATATGTAACAGGTAGGTGGGGACACTCCAGTGTCTCATCTTTACTTCGTTACCCTGTATTTTTATCTTTGCACATGATCTGAAATAGTTATTAGAAGTCTATCAAAGCTCTCAATTTGGTATAACTATGTAAACTGTAGATTATTTTTAAGATTGTAAACTTGTTATTAAAATATATCATGATATATTACAGCTTTTCTCCCCAGGCCTCTGCTGAAAATGGGCTCCTACCTATTAAGACTTTCCCAGTAATCAAATGTCAATGAATAATAAATAATTAAATGCACATGTTCCTGTGCAAGATAATCTCTTTCAAGTCTATCCCAGTTATTTTACCTTGGGGAATAACATATAAATTCTCATCTTTCATACTAAATATTTTCAAATTTTTTTTCAAAAATCTACTCTTTTTTGTTATATTTTCCATTCATGGCTACTTTGACATATCATCTTTGTTGCAAATCAAATTCCAGTCCCTATCTATAAGTAATATTCCGTGCCGAAAGCAGATTATTTCTCCCAAAACTTTTTTAAGCTCCATAATAGCAGTTTTAGGTTGAATATAAATACATGCAGCATAATCCTCCTCCATTGTCGGTATCTCCTTACTACCATAGATCTGCCATTATCTTTTTTCCTCTTCTAGCACTACTGGAACTCCGCTAGCATTTGTTATAAGTTTTCTTCTTTTCCTTTGTCCCTGATATTCTGCAGAATATCCATCCTGAAATCCTTTCTTTATCAAATTCACATGCTCAGTTCTTTCCAAATGTGTCTCCTGTAGCATTGCTATTTGCACTCTGCATTTGGTAATATAATTAAGTATTCTTTCCTTTTTGTCTATACTCGAGACCCTTTACATCTATACCTCTGAGACCATTCATTCAATTTTCAAATATTTGATGAGCAAAATCAAAATTTTGTAACCATGAGATCAAAAGACCAAAACACTGAAGACCTCCATATCAAATTCCCAGCTTGCCCCTCAGCAAGCTAACCCTCTCTCTCTCAGATAAGCAGTGGTAGGGGATTTCATTATTTTTGTCGTTTTGATATTCTAGTCTTTAGTGTTAAAGATTTTCAAAATTTTGCATTTCAAGATTTTCATAGTGAATACGATATATATATATATATATATATATATATATATATATATATATATATATGTTTTGTGTGTAAATAAATATATAAAGCCAAATACTCATTGCAGTAAAGGCATCTGAAAAACACCAGTCTGACATTCACCCATTGTACACACATCACATTCTGCCAACAGCCCCTCAAGCATACATACACACACACACACACACACACACACACACACACTACAAACTATGAAACCATTCACAGACTCAAGCAACAAATGCACACATAACCCAACAAATTTCAGTGTACACTGCACACACTCGTTGAAACTCTTACACCCAGTAAACAAGAACACTACACATACCTAAATGCTTACATAAATGCACACACACACACACACACGTGCACAAACTGAACATTTTCACCAACTGAAGGTAAAGGCCAGTTCTAGCACCATACTATACATGTGCCTCCACATCCAGATGCACACTTATACCCACAAAAACTATACTACGATTCACATATAACCAACATCACTTACCTTATGCCATCACTTACTACAGGCAATCACTTCACATTCAGTACTCTCCACACTCAGTTATGCAAGCTTTCAGTCACCTCACCCAAACAACGTAGCTTTTGATTAACAACTCAACAATATCTACGATGACATTGATGATACACACACACACACACACACACACACACACACACACACACACACGTATAGATAGATATAGTTATTTTATATTTATGTGTATGCCTGTATGTGTTTAACTGTATATGAAGGTAGATATTGTAACATGTTGACTGCAGTAATGAGTACTTTGCCTTTAGGATCAGGGCAAAATGACTGGTGTGTGGGAAAATTCCTGTAGAAAGTTAGGAACCTGAAAGTTTTAGCTAGCTAACAAGCTGTAATTGCATGTTGCATATATGGAGGTAGCCTGCAAAAGCAAGACGTTAGTTACATATCTGTAGGATAAGTAACTGCGCTGCAGTCCAACACTCTACACATGTCACCAAATCCTGTGGCGACATGTGTAGAGTGTTAAGACTGCAGTACAAATGGTCCTGGGTTCTAGTCCATGGTATGCAAACTTTATAAGTTGTGAGGTTGGCATAATTGTTAAGGTGTTTACCTTACAGACACAAGGTGCAGGGTTTGATTCTCACATGAGGTAACTGGCTAGCCTTAAAATGGCCCACAAGGGCAGTTAGCTTAGTGCTAATCTATGAACCTGTGAAAAAAGAAAGCAACAGTTTGCCTGAAGAACCTGAAGGCATAGATTATGACAGCCCATTCAGGCTGTGATGTTGAGTTGTACTTGGTGGAAGTACCTGTTCTGCAGAGTTGGAGTCTGCATCTGGAAGAGGCAGCCACTGCTGGAAATGCTAAACAGACTTGTGTATACATGTTGCAGAAAACACTAAAGATACTGTTTTGTTTAAAAGCTAAGTGAGCTGTTTTTCATTTCCCTTATGGATGTCTAAAATAAGCTGTGCTTGTTTGTGCTTCTTTGGACTTATACTAGTGGTATGTGATGGGCAGATGGTAAAGGATTTGGCACATACTAATCTTAATTCCTCTGCTGCCAAATGCACGATAGTTTGGGTTACCGTTTCCCTGTAAAGCTGTTGTCATCATTTATTTTATTTATGTATTTTTGTTGACTAGGATAGTCCAACTAGGCAAGAAAAAAACTTTTCAGGTGGGACATGGTGAGAACAGCTCCAAGCAGTGAGAATGAAAATAAGATGATCTAAGACGCAGGGTTCTAAAGAAAACTTTACAGTAAAGGGAGTGACAACACACAATAATGGTCTAATACATATGGTTCTAATAGCACACTACATAAAGAATTCAAACAACATAGAGTTTTGTGTGTGTGTATGTATGTATATGTATTATATGACTTTCGGCTTTTCCCTCTTGGGGGTCGCCACAGTGGAACTCCGGTCCGCTCATGATTGGTAGTGGATTTTTACTGTGCCGAGTTGCCAGCCTGATGCCCAACCTTCAACGAAGGCACACCCATCCATGCTCGCACCTACCTGCATGTCTTTAATGTCACTCGACCGTGGGGAGGACATGCAGACTCCACACAGAAGGTGCTCCAGCCGAGAATCGAATGGGAGAACTCTTGCTATGAGGCGACAACTCTAACTGCTGCACCACCGCAGCTCTTGCATATGTGTGTGTGTGTGTGTGTATATATATATATATATATATATATATATATATATATATATATATACATACAAACACACACACACATATATATATATATATATATATATATATATATATATATATATATATATATATATATATATTTCTAAGGAAACATGATATTAATACAAAGGATTTTGACAGTGGTATTCAGTTTATCCAACATTAAAATACTATAACTTTTTTAAATAGTGGAAAGGAGGAGGCATAGTATGGAAAATGGAAAGGAATTGTGGGAAGGTGGGAAGAGGTGATGGGGAGAGATGAGAAGGAAAGCTAGACTCTAGGAAAATTGTTGGAAAGGGAGAGAAATTTGTGGAGAAAATGGACGTGAGGTAGTAAAGCTGGGCAAGCAATTTGTGCTTCTATAAGCCAGGTGTGTTATAGACATGGTAGCAGCTTGAAGGTTCCACATTATCCTGGTGAGGTGCATGAGCACAGCCATGAGTCTGTCAGGATTTGATTTAATTTGGGTTTGAAGCCTTTGAATTTGTCTGTTTTAGTGGAAGTGGTATATTTTCAATGTCTTGTCAAAAAATGGAATATAAAACTTTGTGGTGGCCAGAAATGTTTCACTGGTGTATAGTTCTCTGCATGGTAATATTACCAAAGAATATTTTCTAGAGAAGTGCAATTATTGGGGTTGTAGATAAACTTATGAGCTGTAACTATCTGGGTGTAGATTAGGTGTGGTAGTTCTGAATTGTTTTAAGTCAAGATAGTGGTGAGTCATGTATGAGAGGTTTGTAGCAAATTTGTTGCAGCATGTCTGTAACTTTGTTTTGTAGTTTCAAGCTGTAAATATGGATGATGCATTTAATAGTGTAAGAAGGAGGTAGGACTTGGCAATGGTTTTCCTTGTTGGATTAGTTAGGTATGGATTTGACTGGTAGATAAGTCTCATTTTTTGTTGTTTTTATGAACTCTTGCTGTATAGACTGATCAAATTTAACATTTTCATCTATAGTTCTGTGGCAGTGCTATTAGCTGATTTACTATTAAAAAAGTGTTTGAAGGTAGGTAATTGCTAGGATGTGATTAACATTCATTTGCTTTTCTTATGGTTTAAGAGCAAGCTTGCATCAGTTAGCCAGGATTCAACATAGGAAAAGGATGCTTAGATTGTTAGTTTTGTACAACTTTTTGCAGTGCAGAGGAGACAAAATTTCTGCATGATGGTAGTGTGATTGTTAGATGACTGAAGCTTGCTTTAAATATATTAAATAGGAGGCCAAGAATCAAGCCTTGGGGGGACATCTACAGGTACCGGAAGGCAAGCTGAAATAGTGTTTTCTGTTAGGAGGATAACTATTAAACCAGGGTAGTATAGGTTAGGAAGAGGCCTAATGAAGAGAATTTAGTAGTTTAGGATGAGAGAGTGTCGGATGCTTTGGATAAGTACAGGAAGACTAAGATACCTGCATTTCTATGATAACCAATTGTGTTGATGAAATGTAGATGGGTAATTGAGGTTCTGTGACTTTGATGAAAGCTGTGTCGGGTTTGCAAGAGGAGGTTGACAGTGAGGTACTTGGAGTTCTATGTGAATACATTTTTTCTTGGACTTTTGATAAGAGACAGTATTGTGATAGGTCTGTAGATAGAGAATTCTATTGAAATTCTACCTTTGTGAAGGGGTATGAGAAAAGCTTTTTTTCCAGAGAATTGAGACATGGCTGTATGTAATGGATCGGTTAAGTATGAAAACTGGGTAGGCCACTTGGTATGCTGCCATTTTGATGTAGTTACCTGGAAGGTTATCTGCTAATAGATTTGTGGATTTAGGAGGCGTTTTTGATTGCTGAGGTAGAGACAGGTTTTAAGAAGGGTGCTGTGAGGTCACTTAGCTGAGTAGGGGTGGTAGGGAGAGTAGAGTAAGGATTATCTTTGACAAGAAATAAAACCATGTGGATGAAGTGTTTGTTGACTTAGGTGGCGATGGTATGGGTGTAATTATTAGTTGATGGTGTTGGTGTGGTTGTTTGACCAGATTAGAGAAATTTTTCAGTGATGCCCAGAAATGCTTTGGGTCATTTTGATATTTTTCCTGGAGGTTAGTATAGAATTGTTTTGTCTGTTTTAATATGGGATTGATACTGATCCTAAGATGGATGGCGTTTTGCCAGTTGCTTTGAGATTTTTGTGATGATTGTTTCCAAGTTTTGTCCCTGACATGCATAGGTTGTTTTGCTTTTTTTGTTAATCAAGGTACTGGATTAGATTGTATCTTTTTTGTTCTGATGGGAACCTGTTAATCCTCTATAGGCATTTTTTTTGAATATTCCAGTTACATAACTTAAAATTGGAAGTAAAAGTTTGACATACGAATTTGTTGAGGTTTATTTCCCTCAGGCATTTCTCTGCTGGCTTTATAACCTACAAACAAGTGTTTTTTAATACTGACTTTGTGTATTCCTTGGCAATCCTTATCATAGAGGACTTACTGAAACTGCTTGTTGAATCTAAAGAGGAGACACCAAATACTGGTACTGCTAAAACAACAATTAGTTGTACTGGCAAATGTAAATGCTAACCTCATAAGTATGCTTGCTGTAAAAAATATATCATGGATCCTTACCTGGAGTCATACCTCATGGCTTTTTTAAACACCTTTATTAAAATATCACTTAAGACATAGGTACACATACATTGAAAAAAGAAAACAAACAATATAAACATTTTTTCCATTTTTACACATTATAGATTACATCTTCTGCTTTCATTGATTTGGTTGTGTTGACTGTCATCAAATGGGCATGGGTATTTGGCAATGCTAAGGGGGTTGAGGACCCAGCCTACTCTGATCTATGCCAGAGACCCATGCTAATAGGGGTCTATATTACATGATCGAATGATTAAGTGATTAAACAGCTAAACATCGACCACATAATATCGAACTGCAAAATAGCAAACTCTGCTGGGAAACGTTAGTCGGCCACAAAAAAAATTAACTTTAAAGCCAGACTAAGTGGGGGGGGCTTCACCCCCACACCCCCCTAACTAAATATACCAAGTCTACGATTGCTTCATAGTGGAGAAAACTGCAAAATCCAGTGAACGGCCAAGGGAAATCTTTCCCTGTGTTAAATTGGCCGTTCGTTGTTTTTTGGTTTTGATATTACGTGGTCGATGTTTAGGTGTTCGATCACCTAATCATTCGATTACATAATATGGGCCCCGCTAATGGTGGGAGAGGTGTATGTGCCCCTAATGGCCAGTGTGTGCCCACCATTAAACCCAGCAGCCAGTAAGCTACCGGCAGGCTGGTTTCCATTTACCCAGCTTGGGTTACTTGGGATAGCTCTGTTGAGCAAAAGCTGGATGTAAAACCAATCAACCACCCAGACATGAATTAATATTTGCTACACTCCATGTAGGTTCACTGACAAGACAGAGCTTGAAAGTGAATGACATGATAATAAGAAGGAGGCTGGAAATCCTATGCTTCCAGGACACAAGCTGGAAGGGCAGGGCAGCAAAGATACTTGGCTTGAGATCCATAACCTACTACTCAGGCAGACAGATGAAGTGATGTGGAAATTGTGGTGAGGGAGAGGCTTCAGAAGACAGTGAGGGATGTAATCAGAATTATTGACAGACTCTTGCCAATCAGACTCCATCCTAATGACAAGGCGGTATTCATAATCTCAGGCTATGCTCCACAGCAGGATTGAGCTAGTGAAGAAAAGAGTGCATTTAGACAGCAGTTGCAGGACCTACTAGATAAAGCAGGACAACATGAATTGGTGTTGATAATGAGTGACTTGAATGCACATATTGGGACAGATAGAACAGGATGTGAGGACTGCCTGGGTCCACATGGGTGGGATAACAGGAATAAAGAAGGAAAAGCCATTCTAGAATTCTGTCTGGAAAATGGCTTGATAGTAACCAATACATGGTTCATAGTTCAAAAATAGAAGCAGTCACAAGATCATATAACAAGAGTGGCCAACATGCAACTCAGGTAGAATTGCTCCTAGTGAGGAAAGGACACTGGGGTAGAATCAGTGGCTGTGAATTAATTCCCAGTGAAACACTTGGGTCGCAGCATAAGACCAGGCTGAATACCTGGAAGTTGACTGGAGAGAAAGCACTGCAGTTCAAGGTATTACTCAGGGCTCTAGCATGTCAAAATGAAGAGGAAATAGGTGAAGTTGAAGAAAAAATGGCAGCACCAAGTATGGAAGCAAGATGCATAAGGAAAGCTGGTGGTGGAATGCAGAAGTCCAGGAAGTCATCAGATGAAAGGAGGAGAGCAGGAAAAATTGAGAGATAGAAAAAGACAGACTAGGATAGGAAGGAATACCGGTTGCCTAACAAAAGGGTAAGAAAGAAGTTGCAATAGCAAATAAGGCATCAGTGGCACTCTGCCAGCTTCTGGGCAGTGAGTCAGTAGATGGCACAAAGAAACTATCAGGTTGCAAGGCAAAAATGGAAAGCTAAAGAAAATACTTGTATACCCTTCATAAGGGATGCCAGCAGCAACCTGCTCACTAGTCCACAGGGCATCGAAAGCAGACAGAAGGAATGCATTCATCAGCTTCTGAATGAAGAAAACCCAGCAGAAGCTGTACTGCCCCAGACACAGCCTATGATGAAGAGAAGAGAAGGAGCCCCCCATAGAAAAATTAAGAATAGCTCTAAGGAAAATGAAGTCAGGGAAAACAGCAGGCTCAGATGAGGAGAAATAGGGAAGAAATGGCTCCTGAAGGTACTCATAGCAGTGTGGAGAGAAAGGCATATCCCAGGTAACTGGAGAATAAGCATACTAGTGCCAGCGTTCAAGAACAAAAGGGACATTCACAACTGTGGGCAGTACAGAGGAATCTCCTGTCACACTGCATGAAAGATCTGGAGAAAATAATTGATAAATGAATATGCAGAGTAGTGGAAAGTAAGATGGGAGATGAGCAGTAATGATTCATGTCAGGATGCAGAACAACTGACCTGATGTTTGCAGGGTGCGCCAGACAGTTGAAAAGAAGCTAGAGATGATGAGAGAGTCCAACTGGGCATTCCTAGACTTAGAGAAATCATATGACAAGGTCCCAAGAAAGCTGATGTGGGCAGTTCTGTGGTGATTTGAAGTCCCAGAAACATTGGTAGAATTAGTGCTAGCTATGTGCAAGAACTCGAGTACGAACAATATTCAGCTTCACAGAGGGGTTCTCTGTGGAAGTGGATGTGCATCAGGGTTCAGCTCCGAGCCCACTGCTGTTCATACTGGTGATGGACTATACTAGTAAACAGGTCAGAAGGGACAAATCAACAAAGTTGCTGTATGCAGATGATGTGGCATTACAGGCAGGCCCTGAATAAGAACTTCAACAAAGGATAGGGGAATGTAATGCAAAACTGATGGCACATGGGTTGAAACTGAGTGCAAATAAGACAGATGTAATGGCAGCAAATGGGGAAAATCAAGAGAAGCTGAGAATTGAGATAGGAGGGAAAACTGGAACAGGTTAACAGCTTCAGGTATCTGGGAGGGGTGGTTGAGTAGGGTAGTCTGAATGAGAAGGTCAAAGCTAGAATTAGAGGGGCTGCAACCACCTGACCTAGAGTTTCAGGGGTAATATATGACAGAAAAATGCCATTGAAGCTGAAAATTAAGGTGTACAAAACAGTGATGTGACCTGGGCAATAAAGACAGAGCAGTTGAGGAAGCTAGAGGTGATGGAGATGAAGTGCCTGAGATGGGTGTGGGATGCACAATATGGGACAGACGAAGAAATGAGGACATAAGATCAGAAGCCAGAGTAGCTCCAATATGAGAAAAAGGTTAAAGAGAACAAATTACGGTGGTTCAAGCATGTGTGCAGAAAAGCAGAAGGCAATCTAGTAAAGAAGATTTGGGGCAAACAAGAATACAAGAGGTAACAAGAGCAAGAGATGAGAGAGAAGACCTGTGACAGTCATGCACGAGTGTCACAGAAGTCAGGAGAGTGACATTGAATATTGAGAGAGATGGCGACAGTTGACACGACACCTCAACCCTCTGTAAAAAAATGGGAAAAAGGGAGATGATATATTACATCTTTTCTTTCTTTATGATGACTGTCATTCAGTCCAGCATTACATAAATCACTCAATTCTTCCTTTCTCTTAAACCTTGCTCTTCCTCCTGAGCATTATTCTGTATATATTGTTCCAACAAATTCCATTTATTTCTGTGTAATTTGTTCCTTCCCTTTTCTAAAGATCCCACTTTCATTTTATATCTTTTACAATATTCAATGCATCTAATGCAGCTGGTTTAGGTTTTGATTTCTATTTTCTAGTAATTGCTTTTTTGGCAGCTAACAGAATTAAACTTGATAAGACTTTACTATGTCTAAGCAATTCAGATCCTGTGTCCCAGCTCAAAAGAATAATTTCTGTAGTTACAGCCATTTGCTTCCTCAATAATTCAGACCGACTATTCTGTAAGGAATTGTTTTAAGTCTGCCAGCTCGTTATACTCCCAAAAAACATGTTCCTAGTTAACAATGTTCTTCCCCATCATACTTCCAACATCTATCTACCTGAGGAAAATTGCTTTGAAGTCTTATTGGGGTATAAGATACCTTTGCAAACACTCCCAAGTAAAAATACTAAACCTTCCAGATTTTGTTGCATATTTAGGAACCAAACCTATGTCCTCCCATTGTTCCCTTGTAGATTGCTTTTCCAGTGTCTTCCCAATCTTTTCTAACCTCCTCTGATTGATTAGTGATAGTTCTTATGCAATATTTTATATCCCCTGCTAATTATTCCCTTTTTTAACAGCAGCTTCTTCTCTAGATTTGATTTAAAATCTACCAGAGCAGATCTTTCACTTAGGACTTCTCTTTGCCTATACTCTATCAATCCCTGATAGGGAAGGCAGTCTGTAGCCTGCAGTCCAAACTTCTTAGACTCATCCTGCTCCATTATTTTTCCCTATCTAGTTATTTGTTCCCAGTACCTTGGTTCTTCTGTCAGTTTTCTCCAGTAAATTCCACTCACTTGTCTGTTTCTGTACCCCTACTTGCAGGCATCCCTATTGGCAAATTTTCTTTCTCCATTCATGTGTTTGTTTAGTTCTTGGAATACTTTCCTGCAACTTTAGAAATATAATATTCTGTACTGTGGTTATAATTCTACTTAAGGATCTGCATCCAAGACCCCACTCTCTCCTTATTTCTCGAACTCCCCCTGCTTCATCATCATCACTATCCCTTTCCTCTTTGAATTATACCCTTGCTGGTGTTAGATAAATAGCCTTAACTGTGCAGCTCTAAAATATCCCTGCAAACCAGGTAATCCTAAACCACATTCCTCTATTGGTAGGATCAACTTATCCCACCTAACTTGACCTCTTTCTCCCAGATAAATTCCTTCCATTCTTTATTAATCATTGTACACAACTTTCCCTCTGATTAATAAAAATATGCCCGACTTGTATATAAAAACAAAAGGGAATAAAGCATTTCCACTGCTTGTATTTTATTATTCATATTCATAAAAAAGAACTTCTAGTTTCTCAGTTGTATTATCTTTTGTTTAGTCTTTTCCCACATATCCTTAGCTGCCATAACAGAAGTCTTTTTTGATGCATACTCCTAAATACTTCACCTTATTGTGTCCCCATAAATATAGGTAATGCAGAACCAAATTGTTTCTGTTGGTACATAATTCACATCTACAGCATTTGTTTTATCTTAATTAATTTTCTAGACTGGAAATACTTGAAACTGTCAAAATGCTCCATAACACTGAGATGTTTTTTTTCTGGATTTATCAGGCACAAAATTCTATCATCTGCAAATAAAGCCAACTTTTCTTGATTACCATCAAATTACATTCTTGAATTTCTGAGGCCCTGCCTGGTTCCTGTGGTCAAACAGAACTTGAGAGAAGAACCACACCAATTTAATTCTTGTCTCTGATCCATTATATATACTCCTAATTAACCTTGTTATTTTGTCGGGAAATGCAAATGCTTCATCGCCTTACTGATAAAATCACAGCAAATTCTATTGAATGCTTTTGCTGCATCACAGCCCGCCAACAACAGTGGTATTTTCTTATATTCTGCTTACCTGTGGATCATCATTGTTTTATTTATGCTGTTAAATGTTTGCCTCCCCTTCACAGAACCACATTGATCCATATCTATGTAGACCTAAAAACTTTATCATCATTTGGAATTGAAATGGGGCCTATATGAAGTTGGATCTGATGGGTCTTTACCATGGTTAGGTATTACAGCCACCATAGCTTTTTCCAGGATAATGGCACTTCTCCTTCTTTTAAAATGCTGTTACAAAACCTTCCAGATTTTTATCACTTTCTTCCCTCCTAGCTTCCAAACTTCCTCAGGAATACCATATATTCCGTGGGAGTTTCCTGTAAGTTGGTTAACATCACCATTTTTTATCTCATCTATCCTGTTAGTAATTGAATCTCAACTACCTCTAACCTTGATATATTTATTTCTTCCATAAACATATCCATTTGTACTTTTTCTTGATTCCCACGTTTGTCTGCTTTATACAGATTTTCATAAAATTTCCAAAGTATTTTTAATACCTCTTCAGAATCACTGGTTATTTTCCTTGTTATAGCCTCCCTACACTTGGCAATAGACCTTTCTACTTTCTGTTCCTTGAGATGTTGTGCTGAAAGCTTTTGTGCTCAGGAATTTGTATTAAAAAACAGTTGCATAACAGCAAGCTTTATAAACTCAAGTAAGTTATTGAGGTAGTCCCTTATTTTCTCCTTGAGACTCTGCAGTTTTATCTGTTCTTGTTCTTTGAGATTCCCCCTATTCTGCAGTACTTTAACCTTTGTCAGCCACTCTAAATAATTCTTGTTACTTCTTAACAATATCCCCTTTTCTATTATTTCTACCCTATTTTAAACTCCACTTTCATTTTATCCCACGCCCTAGCTAAATATTTCTGAAAAAAATTCTGTCTTCCTTAATAACTCCCAAATAATTTCCATTGCCCATTTCTTAAATTCCTCTCTGTTTGGCAGATAGGTAGGGAAGTGCCAGTGTCTCATTTTTATTTCATTACCCTGTATTTTTATTTTAGCTTTTACTGAAGCATGATCTGAAGTTACTGAATATGTATCAAACTTCTAATTAAATACATGTGCTCCTGTGAAACATAATTTGTCTAGCCTAGCCCAGTATTTGTACCTTGGGGAATACAATGCAAATTCTCTCAAAGCTCCTACTACTGAATTTGCATCTTCCATACCAAACATTTTCATAAATTTCTTCAAAAATGTACTCTTTTGTTATAGTTTCCCTTGTAGCCCCCCCCCCCCCTCGGTACATCCTCACTGTTGCAGATTAAATTCCAGTCCCCATCTATAAGTAATATTCCATGCTGAAAACTGATCATTTCTACCATCATTTTCTTAAGCTCCATTGTGGCAGTTTTGGATGGAATATAAATGTATGCTAGTGTAATTTCCTCCCTTGCCACTAGTCCCTTAATACTACAAATCTACCATTATTGTTTTTTCCCTTCTACCACTATAGGAGCTCCTCTAGCAATTAATATAAGTACTCTCCTTTTCCTTTGTCCCAGATATTCTACTGAATAACCATCCTGAAATCCTTTCCTTATCAGATTCGCCACCTCAGTTGTTTCCAAATGTAACTCACGCATTTTTAAATGTAGTCCACTTACTCTTTCTTCTTTGTATACACCTATGAGACTTTTCACATTCAAAAATAATATAGAAAGTGTTGCCATTATGATAAGATGTTAGTATTATATTTAAAAATGTCTAATTTCAGTATTTGTGTTACATGCATACACTGTTTGGCAGGTTGAATTTTATACATTTGTTCCTTTTCATATCCATTTGAACCTGTGTCGCATCTTACATGATCTTTTGTTTTAAAGAAAGCCCTCAAATAAGACACCCCCAGAACCTATTAACTTAATGCAAACACACAAAAACTATGTAAGTCTTCAAATAATGAAGGCTGACCTTCCTAATGAGAACAATTGTCCAACACTGACAGCTACACTCACAGGGTTGAAAAGACCTATAATGAAGGCTGTTCATAGTAAGAAGCATGATACAGCCTTACAGCCTGTGCTTCTGCTTACATTAAGTGCTGTCTGCTTTTGTCTTATCTTTATTCCTCTCCCAGATGTAGAAAACAACTTGAATGCTTCCAGAAAGCATGATCTTTTAGCCATTGAAAGAAAGTATTCTGTTTTATTACCTTAATCAGCTTGTTTCCATAGGATAGATACACAGTTGCCTTCAGCTACAAGTTTCTCATGTTGCACTGTGAACATTTATTTGCTAAAGGAAAACTTTTCATTATATTCAATGTCTTTTTTTACTTGCTTCAACTTAAAACTTGATGTTAGATCAAGCCAGTGGCTTTAAGCCAATCATTCCCATATGCAAAAGTAAGAAAAAGCACATCAGTTTTACTTGTATATCATGCAGTTTTGCCCCCAGATTTCTTGCTTCATTGCAATGTCTACATTTCTTAAAACTGAAAAAGAAAAAAAGAGGGAAAAGGGGAACTTGTTTACTTTATTATCCCTATTACACACAAAATAACTAAAAAAGCTTTACTGTATAATGTGAAGTATATCATGTTTTATTAAAATACTGTTAAGAACAAAAATTGATTTACTTAGTTCTTTCCCTCCTCTTCCCCTTTCCTTAATGCTCTTGCAAACAATAATGACATGAAGTAAGGCATATGGACAAAGCCAAAAAAGTCCAGTGTTTCCAGATTTACTTCTGCCATATTTCACAAATGTGATGATGCTTTGTAATCTCACATTTATTCATTAATTTCTGAGTTGCTGGTTTTCTTCCCATCGATCTACTTCTCCCATCTTCAGTCTCTTGTTAATTTCCAATCTACTCCTGTTTCTTCTAGTTAACTCATGTGCTGCTTTTTTTTCTGTTTCTTCTAGTCAACTCCTGTGCTTTTTTTCTGTCTCAAACATTTTCCTTTGGAACATTGGTAAAGTTTTCACTTGCACAGTCTCTCTATGCACTTTAGTATCAGAAGAATAAGAAGCAGAATCCCCTTCTGTTGGATAGCTCACTTTTTGTTGGACATACTTTATTTCCTCCTTAGTATGTTCTACATCAGAAAGTGACTTTGACCCTCCAGGAAAAACATTTGAAAGATAGCTAGACACAGCAGCTTGAATCTGACACCTGCTTTACAACATTCCCTGATTGCAGGAATAAAGTTACTCCTGTTCTTCCTGATCTACAGTGAGTAATCATTTTCCACAAATACTACACTGTCTCCAATTTTTAGTACTTTCTTCTGCTGCTGCAGTTTTATCAAAAATCAACTCTCTGCTGGTAGGGTTGCATCTTTTTATTAGAGGTCTTGGCTGCTTTCTCATGGCCAGGTTTGGAGCATACATACAATGTGTCATTTCAATTAACAACTGCTGTAATTCAACAAAAAGTGAGTCCAGTTGCCTATTTGTGCTTTCCTAAAATTAATACAGTCTGCTCTTTCTAGTTTATCTGGTTACAGCAGACTAGTAGTCCTGATCACAGAATTATATTAACTTAAATTTGCTTCTGTTCAGCCTTTCTTCTCTTGTTTATACCCTAAAAATTATATTTCTTACAACTAAAAAGTACTTGTATACTTTAATATCTTTAACATATACAGCAGTCACCAAAAAGACTATGCCGCACATATAAAACACCCAACTCACACTATGCAAACCTGCTTTACAATGTAATATGCAATTTATATCATGACATGTTTTATACACATACTAATCAGAACAAAAATTGTTTTACTTACAACTACTTGTTTTTTCCCTTTAATGTCATTCTAAACATTAAAGACAGAATGTGGGTTATCTACTTTATAGTCCATCCATACGTTTAACAAGGTCAACAAAAGTCCAGTCTTTTCTCAGCCACTTTTATTTGCAAAGCAGTATTTCACCAATGTGACTGATGTTTTATAATCTCACATTTATTCACCAATTTCAATGTTGTGGTCTTCTCGATCATGAATCAGCATCTCCAAACACTAGACACTTGTTCAGATCCAAGGTACTCCTTATTCTTCTAGACAGTTTCTGTTCTTTTTCTGTCTCAGTTATTTTCCTTTGGAACATTGGAACAGGTTTCGCAGACAAAGTCTGTCTTTGAACTTGACTGTCAGAAGAATGAGAAACAATTCTCTTCTACTTGCTGACTCACTTTTTCTTGGATAAACTTTATTTCCTCCTTATCCTGGTCTGCATCAAAAGCACTTTTGATTCTCCAGGAAAAATACTGTGAGGCCAGCTGGATACAGAAGCTTGACTCTCACACTTAGCTCTTGAAATTCCCTGATTGCTGGGATAAAGTTGTTTCTCTTCCTTGTATACAGTGGATAATCATTTTCCACAACCACTCTTCTGTCTCCAGTTTTTAACACTTTGCCCTTCTGCCACTGTTTTGTCAGGATTAATTGTTTCTATTGGTATGATTCCATCTTTAATAATATAGGTCTTGACAGGTTTTTCATGGCCAGGTTTGGAGCCATTTCAGTTAACAAATCCTGCTAGGGAATAGCAGTTCAGTTGTTTGTGTTTCCATAAAATTAATACAGACTGTTCCTTCCAGTTTCTGTAGTACAGCATAAAAATCATAGGCTTTCTCAGTGTGCTCTGTCCTCTAATGCTACTATATTTTGAAATAGCTTTTTTTGAGAAGCCTCATACTCAGCCAACTTTTTCTCCATTTCACTGTCTGATTTTTGCAGTTTTATCAGATCATCTGAACAGGTAGTTAAAGCTTTTTCTATTTTTCTGGCCTTTTGTTATTTGAGTTGATATATTTATTTATTTATTGACATTTGTTGACTGGGAAAGTCCACTGGGTCAGAATAACCCATTTTCAGTGGAGGCCAGGGAAGAAAAGCTCAAATAAATTAAACATTACAATAGCAAACAACTAAACAAAAATTATTATGTAATAGGATAACATTTATAGTAATAAGAAACCATACAAATATAAATAGCATTTCTTTGTGATAGAAATATGCAAAATACAATGTCACAATGTCATTATGTACTGAAAATAAATGACAAAATAATTTGCACAGTATACAAATGGATAATTTGTTGAGGACATTCAATATAAACGATCATGACACATAGTGTATTCTGTACAATATGAAGAAGATTATACTTTTGCCTTGTGGAAGTTTCTTAAGGATTAAATATTGATTAGTATACTTTGAGAAAGTCACAGAAGTACAGTTGGTTTACTAGTATTTCATTTGATCTCAAAAAGGGGTATTCTAGTCATTAAACTCATTGGTGTTTGTTTATGGTGGTATGAAGCTCCGATCACAAGGACAGATGTGATTAAGAAAGGAATTTTTTAGGGTGACTTTGAAGGTTTTTGTAGACTCAATTTGTGCTATGGAGATGGGTAGGACATTCCATAGCTTTGCTATGGAATAAGAGCATAAGCTTTGTCCAGCTCTCTTAATGGGTTTGTATACGGTAAAAAGCTGTTAATTAGTAGAATGAAGATTTTGGATTGGGATGTAGGATTGTACAATAGAATGTAGTGATGGGTAGTTATTTGGATTGTATATTAATTTATGAGCAAGAGTTAGTTGAGTGTGTACTGGAGGTAACGTGGGAATTCCAACCATTTTAATTATTTAATGGCCTGACAGTGGTGAGTGCGGTTTTGCAGTCCAGAAGCAAATTTGGCAGTTTTATAACATGATTATAGCTTATTGCTTAAGGATGCATGAAGGTTGATAAAGATGGGGAAGCCATAAAGGAGTGAGAGAAGTAGGAGGGAATGTGCCAGTTTTTTTCTTGTGGGCGTATGCATATATAGTTTGTCTGTATAGTTTACCTAGTTTTGGGTGTGTCTTTTTGATTGTGTTAAGGATGTGTTGTTCAAATTATAGTTTATCTATAGTGCTGTCCAGAGGTTTAGCTGTTTTCACTACATCAATTTCCGTATTATTTAGGGAGTAGATTTTGAACTCTTGAGGCAGTGGTTTGGAAGAGAATATTAGTAGTTTGGATTTTTTGGGATTAAGATGTAATTGAGCTTTGTTTAGCCATGTTTCCATGTTTGAGAAGGTGAATATTCCTTCAGCGTTTCATTTATTTTAATCACCACTGAGTACATTTGATTTGTTTTTTCCTCTGAATTACTGGAAGCCATCTCTTGAACTAAAGCTGAAGCTTGAACTGCTTTTTGCTGAACATCTTAGTATTCTTCTCAGTGTTTTCACCTTATCTGATTGATTTTCTTTCAGGCTTTCCAATTTTCATCTTTGCTGGCATCCAGGCAGTCTACATACTAGCCAGTAACTGAATTTTACACAAAAACAGTTTCAGTGGCACACTTCTTTTTGTCATTTTCGGTTTTCACCCTGGGAGTGCTGAAGTTAAACCACTGATGTGTGCAGCCATCTTGGAAGTCCTTATACCTCATGGCTTTTGAACATTATGCCACTTAAGAAAACTGTAACTGAGCAGACTGGGTGAAAATCCTTTCACACCAGATAAGAATAGGCTTAAAATGAATATGGACACATACAGAACTATTACAAAGACTATGATAATTTAAAAAAAAAGAACTTTCAGTTACAGTTGGGATAACCAGTAGAATATTAGCCATGAAATCAGTAGCTCAACAGGTCACACACGTGTCTTTGACACAGAAGGTTGTGGGTTTTATTCCCCCACTAATTAGCTGGATTAATTTGAATTTGTTTACTGACACTGTAGAGGAGAATGGGGGGGGGTGGGGTTGCACTCCTGGGTGTACCATTTTTCAGATGACATGTTAAACAGAGACTATCTGCCTGAGTTGTTGGTAACTCAGGAGAATACAAAGAATCCCCCCAGTACTTAATGAAAAAGTAGGGGTGTTTTATTCAAAGAAGTCAAGTAAATTAACAATAGAGCGAAAAGACAAAAAAAACAATAAATATCCTACACAAAAGAAATTAAAGAAAATAATGTCTGCCCCCACCCTTTTAACTACAACCAGTGCTTAATTTTTAAAGCAACAGCTCAAACATCCCGGTGTGCATTATATAGTAAAGTACCAGTTCTTTTCCATATAAACCACACAAACGTGAGACATTAACTGTTTAATCAACAGACCTAACGGTAGAGAAAAAATGTTTAAACTGTATAGCATTCATACCAACAGAAGCTAACTGTGGAGCATGTAATGCTGTTGCAACTACCAGACAGAAATTATCGACAGTCTTGCATTCTAAAAAAAATGTTGCATGGATTCTTCTACATTACAAAGTGGAAGTTTCATATCTCCCTGAAAAGACAGCTTGCCTAACAACCTCCATAAGAAGTCAGACCATTCTGTACAGCAGTAAAGTCTTATAAGGTTCTCCCAGTAGGTTCACAGCAAGAGCAAAAAGTTAATATATTTAGAAACAAATAAGGATGGTAAATAAGGAGATTTTATAACGCCTAAAGTTAAAGCATAATACATGTGAGTAGAACATCAAAGGACAATAGGACTAAGTAACCCTAAACCCCCAACTTATTTTTTTTCCATACAGTAAACTTTGCCTAATGAGATTTAAACACTACTGCCAAAGAAAACAAAAATAAATCTAACGAATTCTTCTCTAAATTAGCAAGTAAAACATAAACTTTTCCAAAATATAACTTCCCCAAAACAAAAGTGTTCAGCAAATGTACTTTTTAGAAAAGTTAACCATATTGGCATGTTGACTATATGTGCTGAAGGGATGTATACCACTGAAAGAGAAAAACATCTTTGTCACCAAGGGTCACCCCCATAAAGTAAACACCTGTTTTAGAAGAAACAATATTCCCTAAAGAAGCCACTTTATCAAAACCTTTGCATTTACTTTGATTAATAGACAATCCCAGCTGACCTAACAAAGACTTAGTGGTGTAAAAAAATGTATACATCTCACTGAGTTTGAGTAATAAGCAAATCATCCATATATGAACAAAAAAGAGGTAAGCATACTGTAGTTGTCACATACCAAAGAGCAGCAGCATGAAACGAAGCCATAATCATAACAGCATTCAAAATAAATGTAAAAAGAGGGCCACTTAGTGGACATCCCTGCTTCACTCCACAGTTTATGGAAACAGGCATGCCTACCCACCAATTAAGTAGAATATGTACAGTTGAATTATAATATGTAGATTTAATTGTAAAAAAATTCCCTTAAACCTATGCCTTAGGATCTTTCCAAGCTTGACCATGTGACACATTATCAAAAGCTTTTCCACATGAAAGTATAAAAGTCTAACCACATCTGTATTAGTCTGAATACTATGTACCACCTCCTAACTAGTAACTGTAGATCATGCACACATCTCCCAACTACCTAAATATGTTGTCATCAAGAGCAGGAGATATAATTTTACTAAGTCTAAGATGCAGAATCTTTGAAAACATCCTATAATCACAATTGCAAATAGTTAATGGTCACCAGTTATTAATATCAGGTCTATCACCTTTCTTTTACAGAAATTGAAATACTCCTTTACAAACTTCTTTACTAGAAATACGTTTTTGCAGCCAGAAATTCAGTACCTAATAAAATATGCTTTTTGTCTCACTTAAAGATTTATAAAAATCATATCTTGTACCATTCATACCTTGCATGCACATTAAGGTGTGGTAATGCAGAATTCAGTTCATCCAATGTAATAGGAGATTGTATCTGATTAACTTGCTCATGAGAAGAAGTGGAAAGTATCCAATAGGAAGTAACAAAAGAATCCTTTTTGTCCCACTTCTACCTGATACACTCCTTAACTTAGGCTAAAAAAAGAAAAGGAGGTCATTTCACCAGACGTAGTCATCAAAAAGTATATACATCCTTCATGAACCTATAAATACTCCCCCCCCCCAAAAAAAAAAAAAAAAGGAGAAACAAGTTCCTTCCATCCCTGAGTTATACAAGTTTGTTAATAGCATGGATGCAATCCACTCATAATAAACATATCCATGTAACAATCAGCAAATTCAATGTAAGAACTCTTTCGATGTCTGGAATGTAATTTTTCACACAAAATATAATCTGTCTTAAACTTTGATAATTGCCATTCTTCCCACAATGAAAAAAAAAACTCACAGAAATAAGAGCAGTCCAGAAACAATCTAAAAACATGGAAAACTATCAGAACTATTAAATAAGCCATCCAAGCACGTAATACCTTTACCACATAGATTCTTTGCAGAACAAGTGGCCCCCATACATAGATGATCATAAAAAGCAGCATCAGTACATTCAAAAACAGATTTTTTAAAACCTTTAAAATAAAGCAAATAATTTCTGTCTGAAACCTACCAAGGTGATGAGTAACATGTCCTCTATCCAATAAAAATTTAATTTATTCTTTCATTCCATATAAACCATGTAACATAAAATAACTTTATCTATTCTTAGCCCAATCACATCTTATCTCCACCCTTCTGTATGCTTCCTCTATTTACACTAATCTCTCTAAAACAACCTCAGGAAACTGACTACATCTTACCATAATATTGCTCGATTTGCTACAGCATCTCAGTCTAGAACTCACCACTGTATAAATTTAAAACAATTACACTGGTTAGAACTTCCTAATAAGCTTATCTATCAACAACTCCTAATAGCACACAAAATCCTACATCAACAATCAAAAACACCTGCTCTTAGCAGCCTCCTGACTCCCTATAATAACCTGACACAACTACGTTCTTCAGAGAAGTTACAAGTTAACACTACTAGAACTACTAACTCTGCAGGCAACCACCTATTCTCCAACTCAGTTGGCAAAATATGGAATAATCTTCCCTCACACATATCCTCTCTAACCACTCTTCCACTCTTCAAGAAACAACTCCTAATACATCTGAACAAATTCTGGCTTTGCTCTTGTACCAATCCTGACTAACTACTTCCATCTATCTCCTATCATAATTCTTTATTCATCACTACAATATTCTATCTGACTACAGATAACTTAATACCTCTATAGTTACTAGTGTTCTCAAAAAAAAAAAAAAAGAAAAATATATATATATATTTATATTTTATATTTTTTGGTTTAACAAGTATGTATTATACATTGAACTTCATAACATCTGATTTTGTACTGAAAACAGCTAATGCCTTCCTTTTACTTAGGTGTTTTACTTGTCTTCTTTATAGATTTGAATTACCTGTACTAAAATCACTTCATTCTTGCTTATTGCCTTTGTAAAATGTGTTTATTGTTCATTCTTTATGTTTATCATCTTGTTTGTATTTGGAGCTTTTCTCCTCGGGCCTCCACTGAAAATGGACATGTATCCAGCTGGACTAGCCCGGTCAACAAATGTAAAATAAATAAATAAATAATAAATATTCTTTTAACATATTCCTTACTTCTATTTTTATAATATCCATATTTAATCATATCCATTTTTACTTTATCCACTTCTTTTATATCTTCAAAAAAATATTTTTATATAGTTTTCCCTGTAACTTGTCTACTCTTTTACATGTCAAAAACACATGTTCTGTAATTTTTTCTTGACAATGTAAACATATTCTATCACCTCCTTTTGATGTGGCATATTTCCTTTTACTGACAATGACTCCACAAAAAAAAATCTTGACATTCTACTTTCTGATTACACAATTTACTTATTTTTATAGCTTTAATTGTTTCATTTGTTAGATTTCCAATGATTTTACATAGTAATATTTTATTACATTCTTATACCATACATTTCTATCATTTGCTATATCCATTTTTATTTTCCACAAAAATATTTTTTCTTGGTAACATTTTATGTCTTCATTTATACACTCTTTTTTCAATTTTACTCTTTTTTACTATACCCCAACACTGAATTTATCAAAAAAGCCTTTTTTCTGAATAAGTTATATGTTCTTCAAAAATTATACGTTTGCTTTATTTCTTATATTGTTTTTCCCATTGAATTCTACTTGTATCTTTATTCCCAAAATATATACCTAACACAGAAATTTCATTACTTGTAAAATATATACCTCTGATCTTTACTTCATCACCTAAACCTTTACTTTTCTCTTTATTTAAAGCAATCCCTATAATCTCTAAACACTCAGTGGTGCAAATTATTACTTTTCATCCAAGTTTTTTTTTTTTTGCCATTATTATAAAGGCATCGGCATATATTAACATAACTAGAATTCTTAACCCTTCAGGTGTTTATATACCCCACCTCCTTCATTTTAGAATTTATTTCACACGCTATCACATTCATAACTAATGCAAAGAGTATAAAACTCATTGGACATACCTGTCTTACAGCACTCTTCATATGTACCTCTTGGCTTACCCAGCCAATTACAGATATTTTTAATTTATTATTATTATATACTGACATACATAATTTCCTAACTTTCTCACTTTTATTCTTTCATTATTACCTGTAAGATTTCAAGGCCAGTTGTGTCAAATGCCTTATTAATGTCTCCTATCATGATTTTTGTTTCTTTTCTGTTCATAATATCCACAGTTTCTCTAATTGTCATAATTATTGACAACCCTTCCCTTTTATACTATATATGCTATCTTCCATATTTCCCATTTCAGTTTCAAATCTCTCTTGTATTATTTTTGTAAAGATCTTTTAATTACTCTTGTTCAGTACTGTTGGTCTTGAATAACTCAATACTTTTTACTTGTAAAAATATATTTGCTTATATAACAATTCTTATTTTTTTCTTCATTTCTTTCATATCCTTCTTTTTCTGTGTCAGATTACTTTCTATCATTATGTTCTAGATCTTCCAATGCAGTGTTACATTCTTTTATATTTTTTTCTCTACTTTTCTCATAGCATATTGCCATTGTAAAAAACATTTTTCCTTGAATATCACCCACCATTCAGAACAGTTTTTGTAAAATGTTCTCATAGTAATATGATCTTTCCATAACTGCATTACTAATCTCTTTCCTTCTTCATTCCATGCTTTCTCATTTATCCTTTTTATTCCTTTGCATATTTTAATATATTCCTTGTTTTCTTTTATCTCTACCCATATTGCAGGATGATCAGAAACTCGCGTTTCAACTACCTCCCCTTTCCTTATAACTAAACCTTTTGATACTGTAAAATAATCTGTTTCAGTTCTATACATAACCCAAGTCCATGGATTTTTGTCCCAGAGTTTGCAGATGACTGCAAGCTGGGCACTGTCACTTCCCCTAGTGACATGGACATTCTCCAAGAGGGTTTCACCCAAACAAATGACTGGTGTCAGAAACATGGCCTCAAGCTGAATACCAAAAAATGCACCATCATCTCCTTTGGGGAGAGTGATGTCCCCACAAATTATTACATTAATAACAACATCCTAAGCACACAGTCAGTCGTGAGGAATTTGGGCACCCAGATTGAGAGCAGCCTGACTTTTGACCACCATGCTGCTTCCACTGTATGGAAAGCCTTCTTCGTGGCCCACCTCATAAGTAAGGGTATCTCATCCAGAGATAGAGGTCTAAACATCCCTGTATTCTTCCATTTTAAGGCCCATTATTGAGTACAATGCGTCATTCAGCATGTACCTCACAAAGCACATGCAGCAGCTGGAGAAACCACAGAAGTTCCTCACCAGGAACATCCAGGGCCTCAAAAATCTACCATACAAATATAGGCTAAAAGCCCTATCCGTCTACTAAGTTTCATATAGACTCCTCAGAGATGACCTCTGTCTGGTATACAGTGTGATCTCAGACTCCACCTTGATGGGACTGCTGCATATCCACAAGTCAAGCTCCACTCAAGTAACCCACATGTGCGGCTTCAACCTGGTCTGTGACATCAATAGGACTTGCTGGCTGGACAGATTTGTGTCCCTGAGACTCCCCATCTGTGGAATAGACTCCATCTCCACGTCAAGCAGAGTACCTCTTTACGCCTTTTTAAGCGCAAACTGGATGGGAAATAGAAAATACATCCCTGGGATTCCACCCATGTCCCTGCTGAATAAGGACATTGGGTGCTGATTTGTCTAAGCATGGGCTAAACTCTTGGCTAGGCTTATGAGGGCCTCAGGACCAATAGCCTAGTAACTTGCTATGATCCTATGTAACTTCCTATGATCTAGAGTTTTAACTTACCACATCTTAGAACTTCTAAAATCTTCTTATATAATTTCCTTTCTTTTTACGCTTGCTTCTTAAATCACAGTTCATGTCCGGTTATTATAATATTCATATTTTGCAGTACATAGTCTACAATCTGATGAAATAAGCTTTCCCTGTCTTTAAGTTAGTATATGCATACAATGTTATAATTGCTTAGACTTGTTCTTTCCGTTTTAAATCTGCAATGGTTAATCTTCCCATTTTTGCTGGTTACATTTAATATTTTTACTGTATTTCTACAGAATATGGCTATTCTAGAACATCTCTCATTTCCTAAATTCCAGATTATCTTTCCTCCCCATAGTTTCCCTGTAATCTTCTTCATTTGTAAAAAATATTGTGTCTTCTAATGTAATTACATCTACATCATGTGTTACACCACTCCAGAATTTCTATTCTTCTTACTATATTTTTAATACTATTAACATTTACAGAAAGCACTCTAAAATTTTCATTTTTTTCTTTTCCTTAGATTCATGGTTTCATAAATTCATAGCTAATTACAGGGCTAGCTTTCTTGATAGGCCATTCTTAGCCTAACCAGTTTCCTTTCCAAAGATGAGAATCAAACTCTGTATCTTGTGTCTGAGAGTCAAATTCATTAACCATTATACTAGGCCCCAGTCTTTAGTGTATGTATTATTTTCATCCATTTCCTTTCTTTTTTCTTTTATACTTATCCCTTTAAATTATCTTTTTCTGCCTTTTACCCTTTTAGCAATGTAATTATTGTTTCCCTTTTACTACCTCCCAGTTTGTCTTCACTTATTTCAGAACCTTCTTCTATGTCCTCTCTATTATTTTTTTCTAATCCAATTTTTCTTCTATTTCTACTACTACTAAAATTTATTCTCTTTGTTCATTTTCTTCTTTTTCTTTTTCATTACATTTATTTTCATTTTTGCAATCCATTCATAAAGGTCCAATTTTGTTACATTTATAACATTTTCAATTCACTTTTTTGCATCATGTCCCATTTTTGCACAAATCTAACATTTTCATTTGTTACAGTTACTTATTAGATGTCCTTTTCCACAAAAAACATGTTTTGGGTTGTCTCCAGTATTTTACAACACCCCTCCACATTTATCATGCTTGGTATATGTAGAATTTTTTCTCTTTCTATTTTTAACACAATATTACAATCCCAGCCACCAGTCCATGAACCCCTTTTGTCAAACTTTTGCAATGTCCAGTACTTCTCTACATAAAGCGTACAAATATCCTTTCAAAGTCTCTTTCTACCTCTGAAATTGTACATGAATCTTCTTATTTGTTACCCTGTCAAATGCTTTTATCTCATAAAGATTCCATGGGTAACCGTCTTTCTTTTTTTTCATATTCTGAAAGAAAAATTTCCATTGAAAAAACAGTCTCGAATATATGTCAGAAAATGTCTTTGTTAATAAGAATAAATGCTCTTACCTCATATGCTTTTACACCAAAAGGAGCTATGAAATTGTGCCACACTTCATACCTGTCCATTTCTTTGTCGTCTTTACTTTGAATCCTTACCACATACTTCCGTTTTTCATTTTCTTCTACCTTCTTTTCTGCTACTCCACTTTTGTCTTCTTTTACTATCTTTGCATGTGTTTATTTTCCATCTCACCACTATTCTTCATGATCGTCTCTGCATCCTCCATTTGTATTTTCTCCATAATGTCCCCCCAGGAATCATCTCCTCCATTTGCTGGCTTGCTCTGCACCACCATTTCTTTAAGTAAATCATCCTGCAACCCTCCTGACTAGAGGGTTGTAATTATACATCTGTCATTTCCTGAGACATCTCCATCAAACAAGTTTCATTGAAACATTTCCTCAGAATCCCCCACACATTTTTTTTCTCCTTCATTTCTTTCACTACTCCATCTTCTTCTCTCTCCATCTGCCTCCCTGTTTCTCTGGGCTGCCCCTAAACCTGGAACAGAAACAGGAAGTGCTCCTTCAAAATGGGTCCCACTCACGGCAATGATGAGTAGGGTTTTTTTATTTAACCCAAATATATACAGTATTTACATATTTGCATATTTATATTTACAAATATTTACATATTTCATACATTTACTTCACATACCAAGTATTTCCCCCACTCTTTTACCCACAGCCAAAACCATATTTTTCCAATATCTTTGCCGAAGTCCATTTACCATTATATTTAATTTCATTGAATATCTCATTCCATATTGTCCATGCAACATAAAAAATAATTTTGTCCATGTTCTTTACTTCGTCTGTGCGTTCCATAATAACCGTATTCTATCATGTCTTTGTTTAACTTTTTAATCACATCATGTTTACGTATTTCTATCCATAATTTCTTAATTCTGTCACATTTTAGGAACACGTGTTTTGCAGTTTCTAATTCGTCACACTTATTACAGTTTCTGTCTTGTTTTCTCTTATACTGCATTTTTCACCTTTACAGGCAATTTACTTATGGATAATCTCCATAAAAATCATTACATTCCTTTTTCTTTTTATAGTTTTTATATCACCTTAATGTAGCTTTTTTTCATATAATTTCTAAATCTTTCCATGGGTCAACAAAATAAAAGTTTTTCATTATAGTAAAATACTATTTCTTTTTGCTTTGTTCTGTAACATTATTTTCCAAAACACAATTTTATTCTGATATGTTTTTATTTCTTCATAATACTTAATACTTTGTATTAACTTAAAGATTCTGCATGTACAATAGGATTAATTAGATCTAAACCTCCTTGGTCTTCTTTCATATACAATGTTCCTCTTTTAACCGGGTTCAGTCTAGAACTCCAGATGAATGAAAATATTGGCATCATTAATTCTTTCATATTTTACCAGTATTATATAGACTTTTGCTACATACGCTATTTTGGCTAATACCATACTATTTAAGTATGTTCTTTCTGCATGAAAACCTATTTGTTTTCTAGAATGTAAACATGTCCTTCTCCTTTATATCTTTCATCGCTGTTTCCTATTGTTCAGGTATATATAAATTTTCCCAAAATTTATTCCTAACACATCTATATACCTGTCATTACATTCAACACCTCAGTTTCACATTTAAAACCAAATCCTTTACTCTTTTTCTTGTTTATATCTACTCCAATTCTTCCCAGCATTACACCTAACTTTACATTTATTCTTTCCATCCGCAGTGTATTATTTGTAATTATTACTATATCATTTGTGTAAGTGTGCGTTATTGGCACTTGGACTTTAACCATTTTATACCCGCTATTTCTTGACATTTTAATTTCAATCACTATTACATTTATAACTAATGAAATAATTATACTACTAGCTGGACACCCAGTCTTATTCCACATTCTATTTTTATTTCTTCTCCTATCCATCCATTCACATTTAGTTACACATATTTTTTTTCATACACCAATTTAATTAAACATACAATTTTCTCACTTATATTGTATGTTTGCAAAATCCCCCATAATGATTTATGCTGTATGTCATCATAAGCTTTTTTATATCCCCTATGTACTTTTGTCTCCACTTTTTTATTGATAATGTCGTCAATTACCTCTCTCATTAGCCATAGTAATTCTTGACTACCCTTTCCTTTTCTCCCAAATATATTTTGATAAAATACTTTCTCTATTTTGCATTGTAATCTTTTAACAGTTATTCTCAAATATTTTATAGTCTGTTATTTAACGTTATCCATCTCCAATTTTTAACTCAACTCTGTTCCCTTTTTTAATATAAATCTATAAACTGTTACTCCAATACATATTTCATATATTTAATCCCAGTTTTCATATATTCCTTTTTGGTTTTAAATTAATTTGCCTTCCTCATCTTTTAAGTCTCTTATTATCTTTCTTTCTTTCATTATTTTACTCAAATAAGGTGATACCTCTTCTTTTTTCCTTGTAATAAATATTTTTGTTTATAAAACAAGTTGTGGATCTTAATCTTATTCATTTTTTACAATTCCTTTTCGTAATTTTTTTCTCTTTCCCTAATACATCTTTGAATATTTCTTAGCATCTTATGTTTTTCATTTTCTTTTATCTATACATTCTAAGAACACTTTTTATAATTTTCTTTTAAATGTATCCACCATGCTGTCCAATTGTCGTAAAAATCTTTCATGCCTATATGTTGTTTCCAGACTGTAATAAGTTTTTCTTTCTACTGAATCCAATTCCTTTTCATTCGTTCTTTTTATTCCTTTTTCTCTCTTAATATATTCTTTATTTTCTTGTATTTCATCCAAATTGCTGTTTAATCAGAAAATCCATTATATTTAATTTCCTTTTGTTTAACTGCACAATAGTAATGATCCCTAATATGTTCTCTAAGACGTCTATTAGTTTTGCCTACATAGAAAACAAAATATTTTTATAATGAGCTAAATAAATCAAATTCTTAGTATTGCAATCTGCCGTAGCACTTAAATGAAAAGTATGCCCATTGTCAGGATGTTTGAACCTCATACGTTCATCTACAAACATACAAAAGGAACAGGTGTTGCATTTCTTCATTCCAGGTATTAGCCCATTGTCTTCCAGCCGAGATAGTTTTGGATAGCAAAGTCTCCATTTAGGGGACTTCTTGTTTTTATGGCAGAAATTAGGTGTCCACCCTACAATTCCAGCAGTCTTTTCATCTACTTGTAGAATGTGCCAGTTCCGTTTTAACAATTTCTTTTATCCTAACTGTATCCCTACTATACATGAGGGTAATAGGAAGACCCTTATTCTTCCAATGTTGAATACAATAATTTTTGGTAGGGGAAGAAAAATATGGTCTAGTTTGTGTGCATCTATGCTTATATTCAAGAGAACATGTACCTTCATTGTCAGTTTCCCTATATCCTCTCATGGCAAAGTCCAATTTTAAACCTTCTAAACCTTCCTCAAAATAAGCTGTATTCATTGACAGCTGTGACATCCTCATGGTTTGTCCTTTCACAAGTATTGAAAATATGCTGAGGTTACATACTTCTATGTAAATAGGAAGGACAATAGCAATCTTTCCTAAACAACTTTGTGGATAGTTGTCCATCCAACCCCCTAATTTATTTATTTATTTATTCCAGTTTGATTACCGGGGAAGTCCACTGGGTCAACTTAGCCCATTGTCAGTGGCGGCCCGGGGAGAAAAGCTCCGAAAATGCATAAAAAAATATTACATACAGAATTTCAACACAATCAAGAATTTAGAAATCATTAAACATTTTGCAGAATACGATTTCAAGGAATACAGGACAGTATGAGAGTACAATTCATACTTAAGTTATGGTTACTACATTTGCATAGTATAGCAGTATTTCTTAGAGATTCCTAAAAGATAGTTAAGGTTGAAGGAAGGAGAAATAATGGTAGCATTTTGAGTGAAAGTATTAGAGAGAAATTTGTGCTCAATATTTACATGTTTTGTTGAGCAGGTATAGTTATGGGAGTAGCAGGAATGTGTAGTATTTACAAGTTTTGTTGAGCAAGTATAGCTGTAGGAGTAGAAGGGTGGGAGTAGAAGGATTAGGTGGTATTTACCAGTTTTGGTGAGAAAATCTTGCTCTAGTGGTAGAAGTAGTTAAGTAGAGGGATAAAGCTGCAGGAGAATTGCAGGGAGAGATAGATATAGTTGAAGGAATATGTCTGTAGGAAGAAG
This sequence comes from Protopterus annectens, assembly GCF_019279795.1. NCBI lineage: Eukaryota > Metazoa > Chordata > Ceratodontiformes > Protopteridae > Protopterus > Protopterus annectens. The sequence continues at coordinate 513,786,751 of NC_056745.1, forward strand.
ATAGGGTAAGTGTATCAGAATGAGGAGACTCTTATACTTGAAGTGGTCCCAGATTAAGTAGGAAGGAGGCAGGCGCATTTCCATTTAGTAGACAGGTGTTTGAAAAGTAGGGCCTTGAAATTTTCTGTGTTTGAGGTGCTTCTTAGTGGGGGAGGGAGGGAGCTCAATTTGTTGCCAAGGGCATAGGAGAGGAGCAGCTGGCCGGCAGGATGTTTAGGTTTGTGAACAGAAATTAAGTTATGTTCAGATCTAAGGGCTTTGTTGGGAATATAAGGTGAAAGGATATTGGTTAGAGCAGGGCATTTAGTAGGATAAAATATGAGTGAATGTGCTATGGAGAGTTGTAGGTAATCTAAGTGGTTTGGTAGTTCTAGCCAGTTCAGGGATTGTAGGGGGAGGCAGTGATGAGTGGAATTTTTGGATTTGGAGGCAAATTTAGCAATTTTATTGCAGCAACTTTCTTGTTTAGAGGTGGTAGAGGAAGACAGGTTGGTTAGGAGAGGTGCGCCATATAGGAAGAAAGGAGAAAAGTAGAGGCAAGAGTCTGCCTTGTTGTGTTAGAGAGAAAGTGGTTGTTTCTATACAATGTACCTAGCTTTTGCTGTTTTTTTTTTATTTTTTGTTGTACATGTATATCGAACTTTAGTTGTTTGTCAACAATTATGCCGAGAAATTTAGCGGAATGGACAACTTCTATAGGTGTGTTTGTTTGGCTGAAGATTTTGAAGTCACTTTTGTTGAAGGAGTAGTAGTTGGAGGGTGAGAATAGAAGAATTTTGGATTTGCTAGCGTTGAGAGAGGTGGTTTTGGTGCATCCAGTTTTCAGTTTTGGAGAAGGCAGCCTGGGTTTTAGACAGCAGTTCAGGGAGGTTTGAGGCAGAGCAGATTAGGGTAGAGTCATCTGCATATAGAATGATTTTGGTGTCGTGAATAGCAGTGTGGAAGTTATTGATGAAGATGTTAAATAGCATAGGACCGAGGATGGATCCCTGTGGGACACCAGTGGGGGTGGGTAAGAAGGAAGAGATGGTGTTTTTCCATTTGACAGCCTGAGATCTTTCTGATAAGTAGCTGGAGAACCTGGAAAGAGTTTTTGGTGAGATGTGAAGGTTGGAGAGATGGTAAAGAAGATGAGTGTGGGCGATAGTGTCAAAAGCTTTAGACAGATAGGGTAGAACAGTAGATACTAGCTGTCCTGAGTCTCTGGCTTTATTAACGGTATCTAAAAAAGAGATTAGTCTGTGTTGGTGCTGTGGCCAGGGCGGAAGCCATGCTGGGTGGGTGTGAGGAGGTTATTTTGGGTGAGAAATGGCATAAGTTGGAGGTGGATGCACTTTTCAAGGATTTTAGAGATCAGGGAGAGTAAGGCAATAGGGTGGAAGTTTGAGATGCAAGTATTTTTTCCTCCCTTGTGGAGAGGGAGGATGAAGGCTGAGCTCCAGAGTTTGGGGATGTAGGATTCTTTTATTGATCTGTTTATAATGATACTGATTTTGAGAGTGATCCCATCTGCGGCAAGTTTTAGATAGGATGAGGGGGATGTTGTCGGGTGCATTAGAGCATGGTTTGAGTTTGGATAGGAGTTTTTTTAGGCGAGTTGTAGAGACAGGTTTGAGCTGAAATAGAGGAGGATGGTTGTTTCATGGTATTGGCTGGGGAGGGTGAGGATTGGCTCGGTTATTGTTAGGAAAGGATTTAGTGAGGGCAGAAATGGTTTCAATGAAGAAAGAATTAAATTCAGAGCCTAGTTCAAGATCAGTTTTGCTAGGGTTGGGGCAGGGGTTAGATTTTGAGTCTGGATGGAGAAGTGAGTTTATAGACTTCCGGAATTGTTTAGGATTATTACGGTTGTTAGACTGGAGCTTAGTGTAGTAGATTTTTTTGTCTTTGTTAATTAGCTGTTTAGCAAGGTTGCAGAGCTGTTTGTATTGAAGTAATGTGTTGGGCAGGTTATTTTTTTGGTGAAGTTTCCATAGTTTGTCCCTTTGGTGCATAATTAGTTCGGTCTCTTTGGTAAGCCAAGGAGCTGAATTTTATTTGATCCTTTTATTTCTTGGGGGAGCTACGGAGTTTAAAGTATCAAGGAAGACAGAGCTGAAATAGTCTATAGCTTTATCAAGGGGTAGGGAGTTTAACATGTGCCAGCTCATTTGTTTGAATAAATTAGAGAAGATAATGAGGTTGAAGTTGCTAAGGTTGCGAGTTTGGTTAAATTGATGCTGGTAAGGGGAAGAGGTAGTAGAGTGATGGATAAAGGCAGGGAGATGGTCACTAATGGTATCAGGAATAGTGCCAGAGTTGGTTATTCTGTTAGGGTTAGAGACAAGAATCCAGTCTAAGGTGGATCCTGGGGGATTATTTTTGTTAGGTCGGGTGATAGTGAGGATAGTCTGAGTGAAATTATAGAGATTAATGGATAGGGAGGGGGAGGGGCAACTGAGTTTGTTCCAGTCAATATTTACTTCTCCTAAGATGTAGGTTTCATAGTTGATTTTTGTGGAAGCCCATAGGAGAATTTCTTCTAGTATTGATATATTTATTTCCAGGGGAGATGTAGAGGGCAATGAAGCAGATATTTTTGTGCCTGTTTAATTTTAGTAGTCCAGCAGTTAGTTCAGTGTTCTGGAATTGTGGGATTGGAATTTGGAGCAGTATTAAGTTGAGAAGATTGGAATATACTAGGGCAGAGCCGCCACCTTTTTTATTAATTCTGTCATTTCTGAGAATGTGAAAACCTTGGGGCAGGATTTCTAAATCAGAGATGGAAGGTTTGAGCCAGGTTTCAGATATTGCTAGGATATCAGATTGGCTATGGCTTAGCCAGGAGTGAAATAGGTGAGATTTATTACTAAGACTTTGAGCGTTAATTGTAAAGATCCTTAGGGTATTATGTGGGGTGGAAAGGGTTGGGGGATTATTGGAGTCGTTACATGTAATGGGACCAGGATTAGGGTGGATATCACCTGCTAGCATTAGTAGGAAGAGGGAGACATCCTTTTGGCATTTAGGTTTGTAAGGTGTAAGTTTGGGAAGGTTATAAATTAGAGTAGGAGACATTATCTTGGCTTTAGAGGAGAGGATTTTAGGATGGAATAGGAACAGAGGATTTTTTGAATGAGGGAAGGTGAGATAGAGTGGAAATGAAATGCAGAATGAGGGTAGGGGAGAGTTTGTGTGGAGGTAGTTTTAGTTGGAAGTATAAGGCATGTCTGGGAGGAATATGAGGTAGCTTGGTGCAAGGGAATTAAGAAGAGAAGAAGGAGGTAGGGGGCATGGGAGTAGTGGTGATTTAAAGAGAACATGTTAGAGAAGAGATGGGGAGGTAAGGATTATGATGAGTGAGAAATATAGACTTTAAAAGAGAGTGTAGGAGTGTATGAGGGAGGGATTTATGTGGGAGAGTGTAGGAGTGTATGAGGGAGGGATTTATGTGGAAGAGGTAATGAGCAGAGTAAAGGTATTTGCTAATTGAGCTGTGGGGGTGTGGTAGTGGGAGAATAAAGCTAAGAGCACTGGGGGTGGGTGGGAATTGGGGGCAGGGTAGGGGAGCAGAGTGAGCCTGCAGGGCGAATGGAGCAGAAAGAGCTAAAGAGGTGAGTGCAGCAGATAATCTCCACATCTAAAAACTCTATCCTAGAGGGGGAATATTTAACAGAAGATCTTAAAAAAATTACTACTAATTATTAAGTTGATCCACCAAGCACAATAATTGCCCTTCAGTACCCTTCCAAACCAGGAATAAATTGTCGACAGAGCAGTGATAAAAACGTATGTCCTTGTCAATCAAATAAAGCAAATTATTAGACTCCCATCCAGACATTACTAAATTGACATAGCTGTTGGTGCAGCTTGTACCCATTGCAATGCCTGCAACTTGTCAGTTGTAAGTGTAATCAAATACAAATGCTCAAGCACAATCTGTAACAAAAAGCATAAAAATTCAGCTTGTTTCAAATCATACCCACTGTGTTTAATCAAAAACATCTTAACCATAGAGATACCTTCCTGATTAGGAATGGTAGTAAAAAGGGAAACTACATCTAATGTAGCCAGTAAATAGGGACCATGAAAAGAAACTTGCCTAGATGCTAGATAGAGATCTTGTAAAAAATGCTCGGTATCCTTTAACACAAGTGTTTATCCAACAGAGGTTTAAGTTGCTTATCCAAATGGAAATGGGTTCTGTAAACCAGCCTGACCTAGACACAGTGGGCTGAAATGAAGGTGTTATAGGCGCCTTATGTATCTTCGGGAGGCCATGTAAACTAAGTACTAAAGGAAATTCAACCATAAAGTATTGAAACTGGTCCTTTGTCATAAGATTCATCTGCGCACATTCACTCAGCATCCTCATAACTCATTTTCATGCATCTGCAAAACAGTGTCCTTATCAATCACCCTATATGTTCCTTGATCTTGGAGTATATCAAATATAGTATCAAAATAATACTTCTTATCCATCATGACCACTGGGCCACCCTTATCGGCAGGCCTGATAATCCCAGCAATGGTTATTCCGCTCCACAAAGGTGGAGCCACAACAGACCCCAGGAACTATCACCCTGTAAGCCTGACGAGCTTGGTCTGCAAGGTTATGGAGCGCATCATCATGGAACTCATTAACAGAGACATTGGGAATCTCCAAACACTGGACCCTACCCAGTTCAGCTTTAAGGGCAGATCATGCCTCCTGAACCTGGTGGACTTCTTTGAGAGTTACCAAGGCTATAGATGAGGGAAAGGTGGTACACACAGCCTACCTAGAACTCACAAAGGCCTTCGACACCATTCCCCATTCTGGTATTATAGACAAGCTCACCAGCCTGAACATAAACCCCTACGTCACAAGATAGGTTGCCAGCTGGCTCACAGACAGAACCCACATGGTGAGAGTTGCTGGAGCTAGGTCCGACTCTAAACCGGTTACAAGTGGCGTTCCCCAGGGCTCAGTCCTAGGACCCCTCCTGTTTGGCATATACTTCTCAGAGGAACAGGCAAGCACAGGAGGACTATGGCTGACAAAGTTTGCAGACAACTGCAAACTAGGGGCTATAATTGACTCTCCAGCTGACACAGACATCCTCCAAAAGGGTCTCACTGAGATGGATACCTGGTGTCAAAATCATGGCCTCAAGCCAAATGCCAAAAAGTAGACAGTCATCCCCTTTGGAAAAAACAAAGTACCCACAAACTACCACATAGGTGGTAGTCCCCTAAATACGGAAGACGTAATAAGGGATCTGGGGACCCAAGTAGATAGTAATCTCTCCTTTGATAATCACATTGCCAAAGTGGTTAGAAAATCCATCTATATGACCCACCTGATCACAAAAAGGTTCACATCCAGATCAAAAGAGGTCATTGTGCCCCTCTACTCATCAGACCCATCATAGAGTACAATGCCCCATTTGGGATGTACCTTACAAGACACTTGCAACAGCTGGAAAGACCACAGAAGTACCTCACCAAGAAGATCACTGGCCTCAGACAGATGCCCTATGCAGTTTGACTGAAGAAACTCCAGCTGTACTCTGTTGCATACCTCCTACTCATAGGTGATCTCTGCCTGACATACAAGGCCATGTCCAACCCAGAATTGATGGACATGCTCCACCTAAAGAAAACCATATTTCCTCGAGCTACACGCTCTAGGGATCTAAACCTCATTACAACAATAAATAGGATGTGCTGGAGGGATAGATTCCTGTCCCCAGAGACTTCACATGCTTTGGAACAAGATTCCAATCTACATTAAGCAGAGCTCCTCGCTAACACACTTAGAGAAACCTTGACGAGTGGATGGGAAACAGAAAGTTTACCCCGGGGATCACTTCAGTAGCTCTGCTGGACAGAGGCACAGGGAACTAATCTAAGTGGGCAGTGAAAGCCAACACATTCTGGCTAGGCTTAAAAATGCCTTTGGCAGATAGCCTAGTACCTACCTATGAACCTATAAAATGACATACATCATATACCAGTAAATATGTTTAAAATGCTTAAACACTTAAACTGGAAGTCCAGAGCAGTTCATCATAAGTCACAACTTTCAGTAATTGCACTGGGTAGTCTTATCTGGCTTCTTAAGATACTTGAATGACTGTCCGGTACTAATGCAAATCTACATACTTGTATAATTATTTCTCACCATGGTATTCCAAAGAGGGCAATCCCACTCCAACAAAGAGCTGAACAACTTGCTTTGTACTTTTATTTTTAGACTTTAAGTACTGAACCAATGAAAACCAATAACCCAATGTTGGCTCAGAAATTTGTGTCTAAGAATTTAGTTTAGCCCTTTTGGGTGACTCCCACTTTTCCACCATATTATATACCAATTGTCAATCAACAGAACTAATAATGGCCACTCCCTCACAACATAATGACTCCATTGTTACAAAACAGAACACCTTGCACTAGAAAAAAATATTATATTGTCCCATTGGTTATTATAGCACTCCACATTTTAATGCTTACTATGTACTAAAGAGCTACTTAATTATGATATTTAAAAAAAGAAAATACCCTTATTCCTTAGGAAGGCATCTTGTTCATTTGCTTTGCACAATTACAAGTCTAGATCCTATTTCAAGTGGATCGCTTTTGCTGCATTGGATACAAATGTAGAAAGAGTCCATAACCTTAGACTGAGTGGGAGTTAATAGGAAGGTTAACTCTGTGAACTGTAGCATACTATAACATGTATATGTGATGACATAATTGCATATAAGTATACTATGTTGTAAATGTGCAGTTGTCATTTTGTTAGATTGTCAATAGCTGTGCCTTTTTCTTATTATACATGATGATGTTCTCTACTCTGTATAATAAATTTCTTTGTGTTTCTTTGTCAGACAGATGCCTTGAGATTCAGTAAATTCAAAACAGATTTACTGACTTGCGTCAAAACTGTTCAATTCACTGTATCAGACAAAGGCTGAAAATTTTAGTCCATTGCAAGTTGCCCAGTACTAGCACTTAGCATAGTACACTTATGTTGTTTAGTTTCTTAACTATGAAATATAGTAGAAACTCATAAAACAGAACAACTTTACAACTCACAAATAAAAACTACAAAAGCAGTGCCTTCTTTGTACCGGCAATAACAGCCCAACAGGGTATGTTAAGTATGATGTAACAAATGTTGCTTCTAGCCTCTTGGGAAAATTTTCACCTCTGTTAATTCTGTTAGTAAATACTTGCCTTATTGCTTGGTCTGTGTGAGGCACTGTGATGCAAACCCTTTTTTATTTCAACAACAGTGTAGCTGTAGTTCCCTCAGGCTCTCATACGTAGTGTTAACATGCACGGCTGAATTTGATTTTTAAGAGCAGTCTGTATGCACAAAAACAAACATGTTTATGTTCTGTGTAGTCCTTTTTGTACTCTGGCTTCTCTTACCTTGCTGCATTATAAGGTTCATATATTACTTGGCATGAAACATAATCTAACAAAGTAGAAAAATGTCACAGTAAGGATAAATGGACAAGTATAACCTATATCATCATTTATTTACCTGCTTTCAGTAGAGGCTGAGGGAGAAAAGCTCCAAATGGAGGCAATTTAGAAACAGAGTACATGATTACATGAACAGTACATCAGTTTTTGCATATATATTTAGTAATATAAATATAAGTAGGTTGTCTTACTTATCTTTACCAGGTCTCATCACCAAGCTTTTGTGTATGGTACATAGTACGATTTCATGAGCTTGTGGTAACTGAGCTGTTCATAGTTTTATGATGGCCTCTTAACGTCCACATAATCAAGTAACAGCAAAGCCTTTCTTTGTGTTTTGAAGTGACTACACTTGTATTCATTCATGTTTCCAGAAATGTAAGAAAAATTACCTAAAATATGTGCTTAAATATCATGTGCCATTGCATTTTTAAAGGTTATATTAACTATAACTAAAGTATAGGGCCTAGTGTAAATGTGGCTGTGAAAATAAGTTTTCTGAATTTTAGCTTCACATTTCATTGATTGTCTTTTAATGCAATGATTCCATCACTCAGTAACAACATGGAGGCCATTTGAGACTCTGAACTCCTTTAGGTGTCTTACACTTATCAATTATATAAAACAGATCAGGGGCAAAACCAAAGGACTGCTCAGGGCCTGCATTAGGGTAGCTAGTTTTTCATGAAAAGATGCTCAGACTGTACTTTATAAAGGTATATTACTGCATACTCATGAGCTGTACTTCCAGCTATCACTTCTTCCTTTTGTACAAACATAAGACAACTGTAGTGCATGACAAATGCCATCTGTGGGTTTACACTAACACAGGAAGGGGAGAGCATTACTCTACATCTCAGAGTAATGCAAGGCAGGTTCTCATTGCCAAGGTTTCGGCTTAGTTTACTTTTTTGCAAGCCGTTCTTATTATTTTTGTTAAGTGCAGCAGTAATGTAATAAGCAGACTAGAACTAGAATACAGCTGCAGGCTCTGTGCGTCTGTCTAATACAGCTGCAGGGCTGTGTGCGTCTGTCTAATACAGCTGCAGGGCTGTGTGCGTCTGTCTAATACAGCTGCAGGGCTGTGTGCGTCTGTCTAATACAGCTGCAGGGCTGTGTGCGTCTGTCTAATACAGCTGCAGGGCTGTGTGCGTCTGTCTAATACAGCTGCAGGGCTGTGTGCGTCTGTCTAATACAGCTGCAGGGCTGTGTCGTCTGTCTAATACAGCTGCAGGGCTGTGTGCGTCTGTCTAATACAGCTGCAGGGCTGTGTGCGTCTGTCTAATACAGCTGCAGGGCTGTGTGGGTCTGTCTAATACAGCTGCAGGCTGTGTGGGTCTGTCTAATACAGCTGCAGGGCTGTGTGCGTCTGTCTAATACAGCTGCAGGGCTGTGTGCGTCTGTCTAATACAGCTGCAGGGCTGTGTGCGTCTGTCTAATACAGCTGCAGGCTGTGTGGGTCTGTAATACAGCTGCAGGGCTGTGTGGATCTGTCTCATCTTCCAGTCTAACACTTCAGACTCATTTTTCTCATTAACATGCAGTTCAGTATTATTTTCACTATATGGACACACAGCCTAGACCTTTCTTCCTCTGTCTGTAAGAAAATAGACCTATTTTAGAGTATTTCATACTAATTTGGAGTCATATTTCCTTGACAAATCCAACTGTACCTGCTACTGTAGTATAACCTAATTTCAGATGGTGTATGTCTAACACCTTCAGTGTTTCAGATGTTTCTTTCCTTTCAGCTGTTTATGACGTGACTTGGGTTATTCCATGAGATGTTAACTAGCACTACAAGTACTTTCAATCTCATTTTGCCATTTTGCATGTTTGTCACTTAGTATGTGTCTTCTGCCCAGAGACCATACTGCTTTCTCTAGTGGTGCTATATGCTTAGCTTTCACTGTTTTTCAGTCATTTTTATATACACTTCATGTTCTTTGAACTACTTTGCTGTAACTAAATCATGGCTGAAAAGGGACCAGTTTTGTCCAATGCAACATCCTGCTAAATTAAATAAATTAAAGAAAATCTTGAGTCACAAGGAGAGCATTTCTCATGTCTTTGCTTCATAAGTTCTTCTTCTAATTGTTCAGTTAAAGTCAGCTATGTGTCTGTGATAGTTCTAGATGTAACTAGACACGTTCAAGTTGTTGCATGTAATATGACTTGACTTAATCTCTGTCAAAAGGACATAATGATGTTGCAGTCCACTGTGGCTGTTGATAAAGGTTCCATAAGAAAGTACATCTGGATAGTGTTTGCCATTAGAGCTCCATGTCAGTTCATTAGAGATCAAATCACTTGGAAGACTAGACAGTGAATAAGCAGTCATCATTAGTGTAGATTTATCAGAAAATGACTAGTTGTAATTGATCAGTATATGTTGTCAATCTTTTATGAATTCATAACTGGCCACTATAGTGATAGTTTGAATTCATTATTTTTTTACTAACATTTGATTACTGGGAAAGTCCGACTGGGTAAAACCCATTTTCAGAGGAAGCCCTGGGAGAAAAGCTCCAAAGTATTAGAAAGCATTTTAAGATCACAGAAACAGATAACTGGTGCCAGAGCCATGGCCTAAAGTTAAATGCCAAAAAATGCATAGTCATACCCTTCGGGAAAAACAAGGTTACCCCTAGCTACCAAATAGGTGGCAATCCACTGAGTACAGAAGAAGTTATCAGGGACCTGGGGACCCAGGTTGATAGTAGTCTGTCATTCGACACCCATGTAGCTAAAGTAGTTAGGAAGACCTTCTACATTGCCCACCTTATCATGAAGGGATTCTCATCTAGATCAAGGGAGGTCATAGTCTCCCTATACTCATCACTCATCAGACCAATGATTGAGTACAATGCCCCATTCGGAATGTATCTGACCCGACACTTGCAGCAGCTGGAGAGGCCACAAAAGTTCCTCACCAAAAGGATAAAGGGTCTCAAACATCTGTCCTATGCTGCCCGACTGAAAGAACTCCAGCTCTATTCAGTCGCACTACAGCTCTCAGAGATGACCTTTGCCTAACATACAAAGCCATGTCAAACCCAGATTTGATGAATATGCTTCACCTCAAAAATCTAGATCCGTCAGAGCCACAGGCGGAGACTTAAACCTCGACACGGCTATTAATAGGGCGTGCTGGAGGGATAGATTCATCACCCAAAGACTCCCTATGCTGTGGAATAAAATCCCGGTATATGTGAGGCAGAGCACCTCGCTGGCCTTGTTCAAGAGAAATCTTGACCAATGGATGGGAGATACGGGATTACCTCAGTGTCACTGCTCAACAGAGGCACAGCAAAATAATGGGTATAGTTCCCCATACTAAAGGGGTGGCGTAAGCCACAAAACTATGGGCTAGGCTTGTAAATGCCCTCGGGCAGATAGCCTAGTATGAACCTATGAACCTATGAACCTAAGAACAATAATTTTACAGTCTTCAGAAATAATACAACCATCTACAGTTTAAATAATTATACCAGTTTAGACAAAATATGAAAACATTGGTTAAGAACAGATAGAAGTTCTATAACAATGATTTAATATTTAGAGACATTTTAGCCAGTTTATAGAGAAGCTAAAGGTAGATAGTATAATGCAAACAGGAATTGCAGTATGAAGTGCGAGAGAAAGGCAGGCTCATGGTATGTTTAGAGATAAAGCCAGGGCAGAGAAAGTGATAGAAGTAAGAACTCAGTGAAGAAGGTAGAGTAATGAGGGGTGAGGTATGAATAGGTACTTTACATTTAGGGATATAATTTATCCTGGTGTTGAGCAAGAACAGAGCCAGCTTTTGGCTAGATGGAAATATTTGACAGCTGGGTGTGTGTGCTGGTCTGAAGACCCGTTTCAGTCATAATGGAGGCCAAAGACAGGACCTAGCATGGATAAAGATGAATTATGCACAGCATCCTTGGCAACAAATCAGATTGCGGTGGGACAGAACAAGAAGTCTACAAATTTTAACCTGCAATATCTAGTGCAGGAAGAGTAAGATGATATTGGCTATAACACGAGTTTTTACAATTATTGGCTGACAGCCAGGCATTTGCATTCTTAGTTCTCAGATGTCCCCAGTTTTACTTCATATTTATTCATGGTGGCTGTCCCTCATAAAATATTTGATTTACTGGTAAATCAAAATTACTGTCAATGCCAAACATTACAGTTTCTTACTTCTTATTGTTATTATTCAGAAAAGAGAATGTTGAAGCAAAACTTGTTAATTTAACTTAGGTGAATTAGAGTAATATCTAAAAACTGTCCCTAATTTTTGGTTTTTGCCACCTTGTTTTTTTGACTTTGTCCCTCATTATAGAGGAAAGAAATTGAGGGCTATGGATAAACATTTGCAGATTATATTCAGTAAAAATGCTAGATATTGGACTTACAACTAAGATAATTTGATCAACATAAAATGCTTTGTGTGTGGGGAGGGATGATTATGACCAATTACTGCTCTTTTGATCATTATTCTGACTTTGCTATTGAACTGTGATTTATGTGAAGCAGCTTGGAAAGCTGTAATATGTACTTTTTCCATGGAACACAGCTGAAATGTATAAAATGTTTTTATTACAATCAGATATCTAAAGATCACACTGAAGTTGCTATAACAGTTGATTGCAGGTGGGAACTGTTTGTAGAAAATAACTTCTTTTGTTTTGCCTTTTTCTGTGTATAAACACTCACTATCTGGCTTTGCAGGAGTAATGTGTGTGTTTACAGGATTGATGTGATTTGTGTGAGGCAACTTAGAATACTGTAATGTGCAAACCCAATGTATATGCTGCACAGAACAGAGGTAACTATAAAATACAAAAAATGTAGAAAAAGATAAATGCAACGTTCTTAAAACACCGTCTTGTTTATTTAAGATTGACTGAGTGTTTCGTTCCGGCAACCAGAACTTCATCAGAATAACATAATTTCCTACCTAATAAAATACCTTCATATTTAAAGGACCAGTAGCAATAAAAAAATAAAAAACTATATATTTTTATGAAATATTTAACCATTCTATTCAGTCTGTCAAATTTGTAAGAAAGAATTAAGAACATCATTGCTGATAAAAACTCAATAAAATATCGTAAACCTCTTGTAAGCACAAAGTCATCCAGTGCAGTAAAAAACAATTATCAATGAGTGTTTGTACTAATGCCTAATAATAAGTCAGTTCATTAAAAAACATTGTGATTGGGTGAATACAGTATATAACTTTATCATTGCCCTTCATAATCAAGTAAATTACATTCAAACAACTAAGAGGTGGTAAAAGTAGTCTAACAACTAGAAAAATGTATGTATATATTATAGGTCATAAAAATATTATAAATACAATTCCCTAAAAGTGGCCAGCTACAATTTGGCAGCTCTCAGCTTGAGTACAGGTGGTATTGAAATAGTTTCATTTAAACCTGGGGGGGGGGGTCATAGCCTTAACTACTACCATAATTCCCAGTATTCAAATTGGAAATCCCATTCTCCACCCCTAAGGTTAATTGGGACTTGTTCCAAAACTCCAAATTTAAAATTCTTAAAATGATTACATATAATTGAATGTTTGTAAAGTGCATTGTTCAAATTGGAGGTTTTGATTTCATACAAGTGTTCATATAGCCTTTTATTTAAAGCTCACTTAGTTTTCCCCACATAAAAGCTAGGGCAACCTTCCATAATTTTTCCATTACTGCCATATTCAAATAGTCTTTTGAAATTAGGTACAGTTTTAAATACAAAAGTAGGGTTGCTACCGAAAAGTTTGTAAAGGCTAAGATTAGTTTTTAAAATGTTCCATTTACTTTTTGTGACATTTTTAATTTGCTGAGCTCAATCATTATATTCCAGGACCAATGCTCTTTCATAAGAGATACCTTCTTTAATGAGTGGGGTGCCACTGTGAGTGTCCTCCCCATTTTCAAGTCCTATTCCTCAAAGGGGTTTATATTTTGTTCTGTTCTTTAAGTATCTTAGCCATAATACTCCTATTAAATTCAACTGCATACCCCTATCCATAAACATCTTTTCTAAAAATGTAAATTTTGCTCCCAAGTCATTCTGATTTGATGTCATCCTTGCGGCTTTTAAACTTTGCCCTTTAATTAAATCTTCTTACAAGTCATTTGGATGGTAGCTTTTAAAATGTAAACATTTCAGTCCAACCCCAATGTCATTCATGATCATAGAAATGTCATTCAGAAGTTGATGTGTGCAGATAGTTGGTTCCATGTGCGTGTAAAGTTGTGTAGCATGGTTATGGTACAAAACAAAATAGTTGGTCCTCTCCACAGGTCCATCCATCCCATAAAAGATAGTATCCCTCATAGTCACAACCAAAAAAGTCAAACACCAAAAGGCTGATGCAAGCCAGTATAGAGAAGGGAAAACCAGTGTTCCACAAATAGTTTACTCTTGAACAATGTGTGTTAAGCGCTGCTCAGTAAGGAGTCAGAATCAATCAGGCCCAAAGTTTGCAGTACTTGTAAAATAGAAAACTAAAGATACATTTATTTTTCCAGGCAAGCAGTACCAGTTTAGAATATGCTGGGGTGTGCAGATGAGCCCCATTGCAACCCCTTTAGTCTGTTTGTAGGGCTTGTTTATTGTCTAGAACAATAGCCATAAAGTCAGTAATATTACATGTATTAATAGCTGATAAAGATGGAAAGGATATTAGGCTCTCCTGAAATAATTCTAGCCTTTTTTCCCCTCAGAATAGAGGTGAATAAGTCCACCACATCCACCGTCTCAAAAGTAAGATCCTTTTACCAGACGTTTGGGCTTAACCTTCCTAAAAAAAATCCCACAAGTCTCAAAGTGTTTTTTGATGGAAAAAACGTTTCAATTTCATATCAATAAAAGTTTCCAAAGTATGTGTAGCTGATCCACTTGCCACAACAATTGGTGTGAATTTTAAGTTCTCACTACCTTTGTGAATCTTAGGTATTCCGAAAATAGTCGGAACAATATATATATATTTTTTTATATACGTGGAGAAAGGAAAATTCCTATGTGATCCTCCCATCAATAAACATTTCCTTGAGGATTAACTCGATTCCTTGGTAAGCAATATTGATCTTGTTTTGGGATACTTGAGTGTATATGTCACAGTCATCCAAAATGTCCATCATTGCTATAGAATAATCAAAGCCATTCATAATCACAGTTCCCCCACCTTTGTCAGGTTTCATGACTCTGATGGTTTGATCTTCCCTAATGAAGTCAAATAACTTCTTTTCAGACAAAATGAGGTTGAATTTCCTAAAACCTTTGATATCCTTACGTATTCTGTAATAGTCATTAATACAAGCCTGCTCAAAAGAATAAATAGTGGGGTGAAAACTAGGATTAAAACAATGTTTTTGTTCTTTACTGCACTTTTTAATTGTTGTGTAAAGTTAGTACTTTTGTTCCTGAAAACATAGGCCAAATTTAATTGTCTGATAAAATTTTTAGTTCTACAATCAAATCTGAAATGTTCAGTGGGGAAGTTATGAATAAATTTAAAACCATTAGTGAACAGGGAAAAGTGTTCCTGTGTGATATCAAGGTGACTAAAATTAAAAATATTAAAACCATTGCAAGTGTTCACAGTATTAGTATTTGGAGCAATCACTATATTTTGCCCTGCCATCTCTCGTTACTTTTCCCAAATTGTCTCGTATCTGAGTGTGCAAATTTCTGATCTGAGAGGTGCATGGTTCAATCCTCGTTCTGGAGGGTAGAGTGCGATATGCAATTCTTTCTGACTTCTATAGTGGGGTAAAATCCTGTTCTGAATCTGTCAGGTGTGTATTCATAAGGCTATTCAGGACTGCATTCATGAAAAAAATTATTTACAGGTGCATGATTGTACTGTGTATTTTGGTTCCCTCTTTTGAACCTCACATTATTCCCTAATGGCATCATCATTGTTACCATTGTTTGATTTAATCAACTGGGCTGTTTGATTGTTATACTGTTGCATGTCCCTATTAAGTATTTACATTTTTTACATTTCTGTTTCCTATTAGCATCACAATGTTTATCAGTTTTAGGAAATACATTATTATAAGCATATCTATATTGATCAAATAGTAAATCATCTCTAATATTTTTAAAAAATATCAATGTCCTTAAATAAATTAGAAATCATAAGAATGGGCTGGAGTGCCTTCTGTGTGGAGTCTGCATGTCCTCCCCACGGTCGAGTGGCATTCGAAAGACATGGGGGAATGGGCGTGCCTTCATTGAAGGTTGGGTGTCAGGCTGGCACCATAAAAAAAATAGACTAATAATCATTAGCGGACCGGAGTTCTGCTGTGGCAACCCCTAACCGGGAAAAGCCGAAAGGAAAACAAACATTAAGAGTTATATTTAATGATCATCTCCATAAGTTCCATGCCATGCCTGTCAAACATGACAACAAAATATGTGTGTAAAATATTGTATTGTAAACCTTTAGGGAACTTAAACACCCTTAAACCCTTGGGGACAATGTGACCTTTAAGGCATTCCAACAAGTATGTATTGTCAAGTTGTAAGTTCTTCACTTTAAGAAACTTCTTTTCAAATAACTGAATATTCTCTCTCATTATTTTCAAGGGTGTATTAATACAATACTACAATAAAGAATCATGTTTAAAACAAAATGGCTGGTTAAGCCAAGTATGCAGTACAGTGAACCCACTCATTAATATTGAGGAAGAACTGTATTGATTTATATTAAGAGAATTACAGTTTGTTACAGTGCCTTGGGTAATGTTGTTTGCATGAAAAATCACAAACACCTCCTTAAAATGTCAGAGTGCGGCAAACTAGCAAACGAGTCTTGACTACCAGTAAAACCACCAATATCATGGGAAGGTGAATCTCCATGTTCCTCTATGGACCCTCGTACCTCTCTAATGGTGTTTAGTGATTCACTAAAAAATCAAAGCAGCAGTATAATTAGGAGACTGAAAATGATGGCACAAATGATATATTGATTTTGAATTGGCATCTTCAGCAGTGGAGTGGGCACTTGGTGGAAGATTTTAAAGGGATGAAATTGGTGGTTTCCTTGAACTACAACATTCATTATCTGTGCTTTATCCTTTTTTTTTTCTCTAGGTAGATGATAGATGGCATTGTTGACTCAAAATGTGATCCATGTTGCACTGTGAATGCTGTTTGAGGTAGAACCTGGTTGCTCATCCCCAGGATAATTGAGGAGGAGTTTTCAAGTCTGGTGGTGTTGCTTGTGTCTTGCTTCTGTTCTGGATTCTGTCATAGCTGTATACTGGAATTATGTGTGAAGAGTACTAAATAGTGGATCCCAGTTTACACAAGGTACCCCTACCCAAAAGATATAAAGGAGCTGATGTATGTACCAGAAATACATGCTGTTGAGTTAGGAACCAACTAATAACTGGGGCTGAAGTTGCTTCCACATATTGTTGTGGTATCCCTGAAACTTACTCCTTGTATTTTTTTTTTTTTGAGAGTAACAGTTTTTCCTGCATGGCTAGCTGTGATCATTGATCGTGTGGCACCTGCATCTCCTAAGAAGAGAAGGGTCTTTGACTTAATTATATAGTTCTGAAAGGAAGTTCTTTCTTGGTATTTAAGGAAACTGCTGTATTTCCTATCCTAGGCTTTTCTAGTATTGTGGCTGCCACTGCAAGCCTTGTCAGGTGGTGGCCCAGGTGGACAGCTGTTTTAGGGGAATTCAAGATGAATACTGCAGTTGTTTTGAGGGGTCCTTGTAAATGGCTTTGCCTGTAAAAAGATATTTTGGCCTTGCAAGTAAGGGCATTCATTTCAACAATAGCCAGCTTGTGAACAATTAAAGCTCACCTGATCATTTGGGTTACTCTGCTGGGGAGGAAAAATGCGTTGCTGTCTGAAGCCTCCTTCCTTCATTTCCTTCTCTCCCCATGACACTGCCTTGCATTTGGTATTAGCTGAAATTCAATTAGTCTTCCTTGCTTTTGTTTTTTTATCTTTTTAATACAGTGCCAGAGAGTGCAGTTTCTTATTGAGACTCCTAGCATTGAGTAATAAAACCTTTAGCTTGTCCCAAACAGCTTTTGTTATGCTGGAAAGTTTATCTGTTTGGCAATGCCTAAAAAAGGCATTATATGGGGTGGATAATGTTTTGGCCAATATCTGAAAGCCTAGATATGACAGGTGAAGACTATCCCTGGTAAAGCAGTGGCCTGTCAACTATGTCCTCCTAGACTGAACTATTGGACTCCTTTGGAATGGCAGCTGTAGCTAAGTCAAAAGGTAATCATTTCTGCTGGTATTGTGGCTCCATCCTTGGAGATGGTAGAACTCTGCTCAGTGCTAGGCTCATACCTGCCTGTGGCACATATTCTTGAGAGCTCAACTTGATGTTGGAGCTTTTCTCCCCGGGCCTCCGCTGAAAATGGACCTGGTCCAGTCGGAATTTCCCGGTTAACAAATGTAAAATAAAATAAATGTGTCTCTTCATATAGTCCAAGGAGGTACATCTGAGGCCATTCATGCCCATATAGACTATGTCTGGGTCATACTGGTACTTAGGGGTAAGTGACCTGACAGTTTGCATTATCTGGCAAATCCTGGCCCCTGACAGGCGTCTAAATGTAAGTTTCCCTTATCCAGCCTGGTAAGAGAGACATCAGTGTGTCTCGCACTGGAGTCTGCTGTGACCAGAATATTGGGTTATGAAGCGTTTCACTTTATGGGTTTGAGAGCTGAAACACAATGAGATGTGGCTTTATATCTTGTGATGGGAATTGTCTTTTTTGTGTATATTGGGAGTTTTATGAGGACTATGCCTGCAAGGCCTTTGAGGTTTGGGTAAGTTGCACACGAGCACCTCCACTTATGTGGGTCTTTGTGTGTGGTGAGTGATGTGTGTGAGCTGCTGACAAACTGTTTTGTTGCTTTTTGCATCTGTATGTGAGAGTCTAGCCTCCAATGTCAATTTATAACCACATCTCTCACATATTGTATTTGTCTGTTCGAGAATTAAGTGGTTGTCAGTGTACATAATGCAATTGTTACATTGCCTCAGGATGCCCATGTCCACCAAGCTTGATGAGGAGACAGCAGGAAAGGGTCCATCCATGGTTGCAGGTCCTAATGTGTACTTGAAAGGATAGGAGTGGAGGTTGTTTGTAACCAGATGAGGGAAGAGTGCTTATTTGGTGTAATCTGCAGCTAACTTAACCAGTAATGCTGTCTGGCAACAAACTAGGTGCTGTCTGAGCAGTAATAGTCCTGGATGCTAAATAGTCCTAACTAAAAGCATGAACACTGTTCACTGCGCAGGTGAGTTACCCGTGAGTAACGCAGTACTGAGATAAAGTTCTGAGGTGTTTTTTTATAGGGAAATTTCAACTTCTGATGATTGCATGTGTACAAGACACTAATAATCACTACTGTGTGAAGAGCAGCTTCTCGTAAACACGAGGCTTGTATATGATCAGAAATAAATTAAGTTTTACACGAATTATGCCTTAAGACCAGTCAGGTACGCACACAATGAGCTTTCCACCAGCAATTCACAGCTCATCAAGGGCGCCCGCAGGCAGGTGCAAGGGGGTGCACTTGCACCCCCCTGGAATCGGCTGAGCGTTTCAAACAGTTTTTCTTTTGTGGCTGAGTATCAAACAGTTTTTTTTTTGTGGCTGAGTATTTCAGTGTTATTTTATGTGCGTTCTTCTTTAAGAAGATCGCGGGTAGGCGTGCTGACATCATCACGGGAGCTATGTGAAAGCGAAAGCATAGACAATCGGCTGAGCATTTCAAACAGTTTTTGTGGCTGAGCATTTCAGTGTTATTTTCGCGGGAGCTATGTGAAAGCGAAAGCATAGACAGGATATTTGAGCGGGAACAGATGATGGGACCCGTTCAGGTCAGACGGATTATGCAGGAACGAAAGATGGGACCCGTTCAGGTCAGACGGATTATGCAGGAACGAAAGATGGGACCCGTTCAGGTAGTGTGTGTGTGTGTGTGTGTGTGTGTGTGTGTGTGTGTGTGTGTGTGTGTGTGTGTGTGTGTGTGTGTGTGTGTGTAAAATGCCCCAGGTGTACATGGTGGTGGGTAGAGAATAAGGCTTGAACCCTGTACCTTGGGCCCAAGTGGCAAGAGCCTGAATTCCCTACCCACCACCATTTGTAAAAATATTTCAGGATTTTCCCTGATACCTTTTCTGTTCCTCATAAAATCTGTGGTTTCTGCATTTGTGTCCTTGTTGCCTGACAGCTAAGTGTTATTATTTGGTTATATTCTTGGCTGTCTGGAGTGTTTCTCCCTGGGCCTCTGCTAAAAAAATTAGCTTTTTTGTTTTCAAAGTCAGACTTTCCTAGTTAATAAATGTAAATGGACACATTTCAATGTTGGACTTCTTTTCTTCAGAAAGTGTATGGTAACAAAAGCAAGCTTTTATTCTAGCAATTTTCTAAGTGTACAAGATGGATATTTGAAATGTATCCCTGTGTTTGGGACTGTATTCCCCCCATTATTGGCTTCATCCAGGTTTTGTGCTAGGGTTGAGAGTTATGGTAAGAATTGAATTCACTGAATATGTTTGGGGCTATATTCACCCAGTATTGACTTTGTTCAGGTATTTATTGGCTTCATCCAGGTTTTGCTAATGTTGAGAGCTATGGTAAGAACTGATTTCACTGAAAATGTTTGTGGGCTATATTCTCTCATTGCTGGCTTTGTCCGGGTGTTATTTGCTAAGAGGTTGAGAGCTATGGTGAGAACTGAATTCACTGAATGTTTGGTGGTTGTAGTCACCCATTATTGGCTTTGTTCAGGTCTTTTTGTGCTAAGAGGTTGACAGCTGTGCTATGGTGAGAACTGAATTCACTAAATGGTAAAGTTTCAGTCTTCCTCTTTCACAAAACAGCTGATTTGGCGTAGTGGTATGTTGCTTTGACTTTTGCATGGGGTCCCCTGGGTTCAAGTCGTGGCAGTGAAATGTATGGTGGTAATGCAGCATTTTATTCTAGCAACTTTCGAACATTATACAAGCAATGTTTAAAATGTGTCCCTGTTGTTTGGCCTTTTGCCCCCCCCCCCCAATAAATTTCGACTTTTTCCAGATTTCTTGTGCTGCAAAGTTCAGAGATACAGCTGAGTGTCGAGTAGATTTTACAAGGAGCTGAGAGCTGCAGGGGAGCAAAAGTTTAGTGCTGATTATGTTTAGTCTGCTTACATTAATAGCACAACAGATAGTGTACTTGCTTTAGATGCTGAAGGCTGTGGGTTCTACTCCCGCAGTAGGTAAATGCATTGCTGATGCTGTATTGTGTTGTAAAGGGGGTGGATGCTGCAGTCCTTTTGGCAAAGATACCTAGTAACTATGAACCTGTTAACAGTTTGCTATCCATTCTCTATTGCGGTATTACTAGCTTTTCATTTTACTGCATGCAACAAAGGCAATTTATTCTTCAAGGGTAACGGGCACTTTATTTGTAGATTAAACAATGACATAAAGTGTTTGCTAGCAGCAACCTCTATTAGTTACAAATTTCTTCAATGTGGATTTTACTACAGAGATTGTGTATTTTTTACTGATACTGGTGGACTTGAGTAGACTTTATGATGGAAATGTTCTGAATTGGGCAATTTTGTCATTGGTGGATGCTTTTTGTTTCTTTGTTTACTGGAAAAATTTCAAAACAATAAATTTAAAATGCCCTTTAACAACTGTATTGTACAAGGAATATAATGTAATACAGTCAGGAAGGTGCATCAAAGAGCATGTGTATGTTATGTTCGAGGGGCCTATGATTTTGAAGACAGCCCAGAGTTAATATTTGCAATTGGCAAAGTGTATTTTCTCTGAAAGTGGGTTTTGGTGCTGTTTCAATGCATGTGAGTTTCAAGGGCAGAGAAGTATTAATGTCAGTCTATTTTCATTGAGACTGCATTGCTTTAACAGATATGTATTAGGGTTTGTGCTGTAAAATGCAAAATAACTTTCAAATGAAATCCTAAATCATCGCAGAAGTAAAGCAGTATGCACATTAGTGTTTATGGTAAATGGGGCAAAATAACCAAGGAATGGGACATTGGAATGGCTGCAGGGGAGGCTCCTTTTGACCTTGATTTTGTCATGAGAGGTAGCAAACTCAGACAGCCCCGGTTGAACTATACCTCTCAGTTGTCCATATCTTTGCAGAATTAATAGATATTTGCTGCTTATTTTTGGTTTGTTTCTCAAAATTTGTGGTTTTCTAGCAAATCATTTAGGAATGAAGCCATTAAATGACAGACATTGAGTTTCAGATGTCATAACCTTCAGAAAAATGCATGCTAATGCAAGACTGTCTAAGTTTATACAAGAGCAATTTTTAGTAGTGTTTCTGTTCCCCAATATATTTGGCCTTGTTCAGATTTCCTGCATTAAGAGGTTGAGAGGTACGTGCAAATCACTTTGTAGATTAGGAATATCCAAACATCTCAATTGTCCCCAATTCTGGCTCAAAATGTTGCTCTCCTAATAATGCCTCCTCCAAAATGGCAATTTTGGAAGAAAATGTGGAGGGTTTACAATTATAACTGTAATGATCAGTTGTAGATTACCTTTATTTCAGAAATGCATGTGGATGCTCTTATTTTCTGCTTCAAGTTAACTGTTAATATTAAAAAGGTGTCCCTTTTTTGACAGGTAGTTTTGCATCACATTTTGGTCTGTTTTTCATAAAATTGTGGTTTCTGGCAAATTAGTGGCAAGTCATTAAAGATTGAAGTTAGAAAATAATGGCAGACATTTGAGTTTCAGATTTTATACCCTTCAGAAAATGTGTACTAATGCAAGATCTACCTGTTCTATTAAGTTAATAAGAGCAATATTTAAAAATTGGCCTTATTTTTGGGCCTGTGTCCCACTTCTAGTTCTATGTATGGCTTTGTCCAGATTTCTTGCTCTGAAGTTGAGAGGTAGGAGTGCCAGAGCCTTCAAATTATGACATACTTATTGCACCCCAGCCCCATTGTAGTGGCTCGGGATGTGTCCAAGGAAGGCAAGAAGCAGTTATGCAGTATGTGCAGAGTATTCCCCCATCCAAGGTAGATCACAAATATGACCGTGGCTTTTCATCTGTCCTTGATTTTGCAAAATGTTCTGGTTTTCTATCAGATTTTTATACTGTTGATTTATACTTCTTATTATTCAGGAACTGCATGCTATCACAGTGTCCTGTTGCTCTGTTTAAGTAGCCATGGTTTAATGAACATCAGGTAAGCTTGTCGGAGATTGTAAGATGCAAGTAAGCTTTAGTAAGCATATTGTTAAAGAATTGCTAGCATTGAAAGCCTTTTCGTTGCCATGCAGAGAATATTTACATAGCTAGATAATGTATAAGCCTTGGGTATTGAAATGCATATGACAGTATTTGTAATAAAAGGACAGGATTACAGTATTTTCAGAAGCTCATTACATTTTATTGGAGACCAGTGTCTTATAGCAGTGTCTGTGTGTTAGTACACTTGTAGTTGGGTGGCTTTAATGGTATATGGTAAATAAGCATTGCTACCTTACTTAAAAGCCAAGCCCTGCAACAACTAGCTCCACAATGAAGTCAAAACACAATAGCTCTGGTGGGTAAATGTACTCTGTAGTAATCAAAAAGGCAAATGTTTGAAATGACTACAGCTTATGTGCAAACACAATAGGTAGTGATGAAACAATGCTCTGCTAAAAATGCTTTAATGCTCCACATTGCTGAGCTGCAATCACTAGCTACCAGGATTTCACCCACTTCAGATCAAGCACGGTGCCGTTCAGTGCAACCTTCCCAGAACTAATTCAAGTCTGACCAGAATTATTTGGTGTGTGTATAAGAGGGAGGTAGCATACCCTCAGCTGTCCAGATTTTTGCCCCATATTCCTCTTAAAAAGGATTGAAGTTGCTAAATAATGAGACATTTCAGTTTTAGATGTCATGTCATTTAGAAAAATGCATACTAACACAAATCCTGTTACTCTTGCAATTTTCTGAGAGCCATATTTATAATTTGTCCCTATTTATTTTAGGCTTTGTCAAGATTTCTTGCACTAAGGGTGAAGCCTTGGGCGGTGTGGTACCTTTGTAAGAGAGAGAGAAAGTGAGATGCCCAAGTTAGAGTTAGCAGGTGGAATTTTCAAGTGCATTTTCAAGGAACTGTGAGTTTTAAGGAAGCAAAGTTCACTGCTGCTCATGCCAAGTCTATTTACAATGTGCAACCATTTTGTTTAGCAAATGGTATCTCTATTGTGGTATAAAGTTTTAAAGCTATGTTAGTAGCACCACAAGTAGAATACTTGCATCTTAATGTAAAGGCTTGAGGTTCTATTCCTACAGCATATACATTTGTATGCTGCAGTCCTCAGGATGTCCTCCTTTGGATGAGATACCTAACTATGAACCTGTTTTCAGCTTGTCATCCATTTTCTATTGCAATATACCAGCTTACCATTTTTTAATTTAACATAGGCAATTTATTCTTTGGCAGCAGGCACTGAATTTGTAGAAACACGAAATATACAAGTGTTGCTGTATAATACAAGGGATATAATTCAATTATATATTATAATTAATACAATCGGGTAAATCAAATAACTTTTGCATGGCCCTAACTGTGCAAGGAGCCTTTTGCTTGAAAACAGTTCAGAGGTAAATAACCTGCCACTGGCCAGATGCATTTTCTTTGAATGTGGGTTTCAATGCCGTTTCATTGAATGTGAGTTTCAAAAGTAGAGAAGCTTTAATGCCAAGTCTGTTTTCATTGCAAGACTATTGCTTTGTTTAGGTTTAGTAAATGTCTCGGTGTTTGGGCTATAATGTTTGAAATAAAAGTTGTAAATTTAAATCCAACTGCCTGTAATCATTGTAGAACTAAAGCATAACACAGTATGCACACAGATTTGAATAGTGTCTACAGTAAATGGGGAGAAATAGCCAAGTAATGGGACACTGGAATGGCTGTGTGGGCGGGGCTTGGGTGGGTGGACTTGGGCGGGGCTGTGTTGGCAGGGGGCGGGGTGAGCTATGTGGGTGGGGCTCTGGGTTTGCACCCCCCTGCAAAAAATCCTGCTGGCTCCCTTGCAGCTCATATAGGTAAAATCAACCCTCTCCTGCCACAAGAGTGCAGACTTTGAACTTCTTAATGTAAAATGACTGGTTTGGAACCCAAGTGTTAAGGAACCAAACAGATGCCTAATACTAAGAGACACTGGATGCAATGTATTTCAGTGCAGAACAGCAACACTTACAGCAGTTTGGAAATGCAACTTTAAAACTTTAAAGAAGTACAAAAAAACAATAAATAGCACAGTAAACTTTCACAGTGTGATGAAAATAAACAATAGGTTATTAGATGTTTAAACTTTTGTGTCCCTTCATAGAATATTTTCTTAAATAATTGAAAGTAGTTGATTTTCATTTCATAATTGAAATTTTAATTTGTGAGTATTAATAGCTAACTACTGATTCTTTGTGTTTTTGACGTACCTTCTTGTCATTCAAAAAAAATGCCCAGCACATGAGTGGGATTTTTTTTCCCTTTTTGTTGTAACTTTCTTTAGATTTTCTAAAACTTCTTAACTAAAATTTCTGTCCGGTTAAAAAACTAATTGTTGTCATGCTAAGTAAGCTCATTCCACTCACCTAAACAATGCACGCATCTTTACCATATTCAGGGCCCAATTCCAAAAGACTTGCTCTCAGTTTCAGTCACCATTTATACTGAGAGTAACTCTTTTGGACTCTGGCCGTTAGTATAAATTTGTCTTGATGGCATGCCATATTCTGGTTATTGAAAGGTGTCCACGTTTGCTTCCATTGTCACTCGCCTATAATTAACCTTGGATAAGTTTCCTGTGGCTAATGACCCAGACACACATACCTCGTAGAGAAAGTACTCCGTGCAGAGTACTAAATCCACAGTCATGCTGAGTACCCAGTACTGAATGCTAAAACCTTAACTGACACAAATTGCAACATACTAATATTTTCCAGCATTTGTTCCATCAGTCGCCAAGCCTTTAATCAAACTGAGGTGAAATAGGCTAGTAGGGGATTTATCCCTCTGTACCACCAGAGCTGCTGTGTCCAGTATTGTATTTTGAAATATTTTAGCTGCTGAGCTGACTTAGAAAATTAACCTTTATAACTTCTGTGATCCAAATGTGTAGTAAATGTTAGAAATATAGATCTACGTTTGGGGTAGAGCTCAAGCTGGTGAGGTCTTATCCTAAGTATAGCTGCATCATTTAATTGTTTATGTTTATGCATGCCTTGGGGGGTATTCAAAAATAATTAGCGCTCATGCAAAGGGCTAAGCTCCATGGAATATGGCTATATATGCATCCCAAATACATATGTCTGCCCTTAACTACAAAAAATGTATTTCCGATTCAAAAACATACCCTTTAGCCAACTAGTTAAAAATAACATTTAAAAAAAATACTGGCTCTTGGTGGTTCAGAAGCTTTCACTTGTTAGTAATATGATTGTTTTCCAATAATCAGCTCATTTATTTTTGCAAAGCTTTTTTTTTTTTTTGAAACACTTGTTAAGCAGCCATAGCTACGTGAAATAACATTTTTTTTTACCATTTATTATGAGTGTTTCTGATCTGTAATGCAATGAAAGTGTGCCATACATTCTTTGACTTTGAATACTTTGGGTCTATGTTAAAAGACCGAAGAGGTGTTTCAGCGAGCACCTCTTGGTCGACACGTAATGAGCGAATGCTCTAAAGTGCAAATGCTCATACCAGCAGTTTCTTTCCATGGGAAAGAAACCACTAGCACAAACATACATGCACACACACACTTTAAAACATAACGTGGGGGGGCTTCGCCCCACACACCCCCAACATGGGGACTGTGCACTCCACACCCCCCCCTAACTAAATATACCAACTCCGAGATCAGACTACAGTGAAGAAAGGGGTGAACACACTGGCATGGCCAAGCGATTTCTTTTCCAGGGAAAGAAATCGTTGTTTAGAGCATTCGTGCTTTAGTGCGTTCGCTCATTACGTGTCGACCAAGAGGTGTTTGCTGAAACACCTTTTCGTTTTTTAATATAGACCCAAATACTTTATATTGCACTGAATATATTGTCTGCTGTTTGATCTTTTGGTCTGGGCCGTGCTTGAAAAGGGTCTTTTAACCAGTGTGGCAAACTGTTAAGAAATGGTAAAATTAAAATAAACAATAGAAGTAAGTGTCTTTTAAATATTCCATGTTATGATACAACAATATAATCTTGTTTCAAGTCCAAAGCAAGGCCGTATTTCATTAAGATTTGGTTTTGGTGCTGTAACCACTACTTATACTTCTGGAAGTCGAATCTGTTAATCTTTCAGTGATATATACTTCCTACGCTTCATTCACCTATTGTTCTGCCTTAGTCTGGATGTAAAATGGAATTCTCCAGTGTAACTGTGATGGTCTTGTTTGTATCTAATTTTATGAGTACATATTTCAGTTTCTCAGTCCTTTGGGATAATATATGCTCTACTTGTCTTACATGTTGCTTTCATTGAAGATGTTTCCTAAGACATGCAAAATTTTAATCGGGTCTAATGAATCTGTTGTGTCGTATCTTAAGGGCTTTTCTGTTTACTATGTAAAATTCTGCTTTAACCCATTTGTTTGTTATGAGCATTTCTTCACTAAGTTTATCACTATATATTTTAATTGACTAATGCATATCAAAAGTCAGTTAATTAAATGTCACATTCCTGACTGCCAGTAGGCTGGATCACAGTTTACTAGAACTGAGAGTCAGTGTGAGAAAATATTTTAAGGTGAATAAGAAAAGTAATTTTTGTGTTCTTCAGGTGAAGTAAATTTCTCACATTTAATATGCTTAATTGTTGCCCTAAATACTGCAAACTCAGGAAGTTACAGTGAAAGAAAGTTTTTATAATTTGCCTTTCAAATGCAGCCAACACAAGTAACACTGTAGGCCTCATTAAAACAACATTGTAATAACACTGGCATTAATGGGTTGGTTTCCTTTG